>NW_014569668.1:243852-278626 GCF_001313835.1 Polistes canadensis | reverse complement strand
AAAAAAATTTTGTAGTTGCTGAGGAAGTCCCCAGTAAGGGACGAAACGTTCAACAAGATCAAATAAATTTGTTCATCAAAATTTATTAACTGTCTTCAATTTTCCCTTTGAAACTCATATATATTAATATACTGTTGGGACAAGAATATTGATTATTAATTATTAAATTATTTTAAATTTATATTTGGAAAAGTATACATAAATATATGTAAAATGCTTGAAATAAATATATATTACATAAAAAAGACTTTAATAATTTACAAATTTAATCTTAGACGATATTATATTTTTTATATGCACTCATAGCAAATAAACATTTGTTATAGCGATATAAACGAGAACTTCCTATGAATTTACAGTACTGCACTGGAAATTTAATAGATCGGGCACAAAAAAAGAAAAATGTTCCACAATCAAAATCAGTTGTCTCTCCTGTTAAATATATATTATCAGTTACGGGCATAACTGGAGGAAAGCCAGGACAACAGAAAAGAAATTGTTTCCATCCAGGTGCATCTAGTTTAAACAGAGATGCAATGTCACTCAAAGAACATACATCAGTTAATTCCACAGATATGCTCAAGGCAATGCTCAAATATATCTGGCCAGAAGTAAGTTGAATAATTGAAAATATATATTCTTTGATTCTAATTATTGACTTTAATACTTATTTCTATAAATATTTAGGATGATCCAGAAATTAGAAAAAGAGTTAAAATAGCAGTTGGATTACTAATTGGTTCAAAAGTTTTAAACGTAACTGTTCCTTTTATTTTTAAATATGCTGTGGATAGTTTGAATCAGCATAGCATTGAAACCACTGGTAAAGCTATGTTGACGTTAGGAACTGCTCCTGAAACTATCACTACAGTTGCAACTTCACTACTTGTAGGATGTAAGAATCCTTTCCACATTTTTTTTTTATAAATATTAAAGATATAAATTTAAATAATTTTTATTATTTATAATAGATGGTATTGCTCGTGCTGGTGCAGCTGGTTTCAGTGAATTAAGAAATGCAGTATTTGCAAAAGTTGCTCAACACTCAATTAGAAAAATAGCCAAAAATGTATTTTTACATATGCACAACCTTGATTTAGCATTTCACCTGTCCAGACAAACTGGAGCTCTATCTAAGGTAAATCTACATTTCAAATATTTTTTATATCGTCCTATATTAATATTATAATTTGGTATGTCTAACATACAGGTAATAGATAGAGGAAGCCGTGGTATCAATTTTGTTCTCTCAGCCATGGTGTTCAATGTTGTGCCTACTATTTTCGAATTAGCTTTAGTTAGTACTATTTTGGGTTTAAAATGTGGATCTGAATATGCAAGTTTAGCATTTGGTTGCGTTGGTATTTACACTGTCTATACATTAGCAGTTACTCAATGGCGAACAAAATTTAGAGTATATATGAATCAAGCGGAAAATGAAGCAGGAAACAAAGCGATAGATTCACTCATTAATTATGAAACAGTAAAGGTAAATATTTCTAGTATCATTTTTATTTCTGCTTATTATTAAATGTACTTATAATATAAAATATATGTATATATATTGTTACAGTATTTCAATAATGAAAAGTTTGAAGCTGAAAGGTATGATCAATCATTAAAAAAGTATGAAGCAGCTTCGTTAAAAACGAGTACAAGTTTAGCTATGCTAAATTTTGGTCAAAATGCTATTTTTAGTACCGCTTTAAGTTTTATAATGATATTAGCAGCAAAGAATATTATGAATGGTAACATAAATCTGTTAGTTTTCTTATGTCCTTGTATTTACTGCATTTTAGACTAATATTTAACTGCTACAGTAGTGATTTTTAATAATCAATATATTGATATTTTTGTTTCTAGGAACTATGACTGTTGGAGATTTAGTGATGGTTAATGGCTTGTTGTTTCAATTATCAGTACCTTTAGGATTTTTAGGTTCTGTTTATCGAGAAGTAAGACAAGCTTTTATCGATATGCAGACAATGTTTACTTTGATGATAATGGACACTGATATTAAAGTACTTTTGAATTAATACTTATTAATTTTTTTTAAATTTTAATTGTCTTTTTCTAGTTATCGTACTTAAATATTAAAATATGTAATTATACGTTGGCAGACAAAAAAAAATGCTGTAAGGCTAAATGTTACACCAAACAATTCTGATATTCAATTTAAAAATATTAATTTTCAATATGTACAAGGTAAACCAATCTTTCAAGATGTATCTTTTCATATTCCAAGTGGAAAAAAAATTGCTATTGTAGGAGGATCTGGTTGTGGGTGAGATATAATATTTATACAATAAATATTTGTTATTTTTCTGAAAATTATGATATCTAATTGAATATATCGTTTTAGTAAGACTACAATAGTTAGACTACTTTATCGATTTTTTGATCCTCAAAATGGAAATATTTTTATTAATGGACAAAATATACAAGACGTTGACATTAATGATCTTAGAAGATCAATAGCCATAGTACCTCAGGTATGGTATAACTTAATATGAAAAAAAAAGAAGATTTATTCTAAATAATGTAAAGTATTCTAAGTAAAGTATTTTTATTAATGTCAGGATTCAGTACTTTTCCATGAAACAATTTTCTATAATCTTCACTATGGAAATTTACGTAAGTCAAAGGAAGAAGTTTATGAAGCTGCTAAAATGGCAAATCTACATGATGCAATTCTGAAATGGCCGCAAGGCTATGATACTCCTGTCGGAGAACGTGGTCTAAAATTGAGTGGAGGAGAAAAACAACGAGTGGCGATTGCTAGAGCAATCTTAAAAGACAGTCCTATATTAATTTTTGATGAAGCTACTTCTTCGTTGGATTCTATTACAGAACATGTTAGAAATTGTATAATTATTTCTAAAAATATAATAATATTTATTTTTATTTGAAATGTTTTATATATTTACAGAACATATTAGAAGCATTACGAAGAGCAACAAAAGGACGTACATCAATAATGATTGCACATCGTTTATCTACAGTCATGGATTCAGATGAAATATTTGTATTAGATAATGGCAAATTAGTAGAAAAAGGAACACATTCTTTTCTCATATCGAGCCCCAATTCTCTTTATAATAAATTATGGGAAACACAAAGTGTTGGCATGCAATCATCTTTGAATGAAACATATGAACGTACTAGAACTGGAGGAAGCAATTAATTAAAAACATGCAATGAATATAAAATATCAAATTTTTTCAAAAGATGAGATTTGTTTTTTCGTTTAATACGTTAAACGCTAAGCCTTATTTGTTGAATTTTCGGGGAGACTAGAGCGATATTCAAAGTTGTTAATACATGAATGTTAAATTGTGTATCTTGATACTCTTAAGAAAGTATAAAGCTACCAGTACCTCTATCTGATTTATTCAGTGAAACACGTGTATTAAGTGTACATATACTTAGCAAGAAAGATAATGTAAATACCATGTAGAATTGGCTGTGGAATAAAAAGTATTTATTTTATTTTTTATGTTTTTTTAGTTCTAAGTGTATATATTTTTACACCCAACATATTTAATGCATAAGAAAAGTTTTGAGCTTGACATTATTATCATATCCGATTACGTTATTGATTACGAAAATATTTATTCTACGTTACCTAGGTAACCAGTTAACATAACAATGAATGATAGTATATTACGTACACAGTTATGCACATTTCTAATAACTGGATTCTCTTTTGATACTGTGGGTAGTTGTTTTTAGAAAGATTAAAATGTCAATTTTAACGAATAATCAATTACTGCAAAATGCAAACTGAAGTGCCCACATTGCCTGAATTGCATCTGAATATTCATGAAAATGTGGATAGGTAAACTAATATTCCTTGCAGAGGGCAAAATCATACCATATTCAAGTGTCATAATAAATTGATATATGTACATTTCATTTCATTTTCATATTGATCTTTCATATCTATTTATAATTTGTATAGTTTTTTTTATATAAATATTTATATATATATATACATAATTTTCAGAAAACAAAATAACATAGAAGAAAGTAAAAACTATTCACTATGTAGGAGTACATGCCCATCGTCAAATAAAAAATGTTTGCATCCTTTGCTTGGTACGTTATATATTAAAAATATATCTCTACAGAAGCAACAATGAATAAAATATTTGGAACATTATAATTCTATAATTTATACAGGAGAATCATATAAAAAGAGCATGCGAGTCTGTTCTAACAGTACAGTATTAGCAAAATCTGCAAATAAAAATACTCTTGCTCAAAGAGTTGTATCTGCAAAAATGCTTCGTATTAAACAATTGCAAAATCAACTTGCTGATGCACATTATCATCTTAATGTAAGTGTATATGAATGTAAATTATATGATCATAATAACATAACATGGAGCAACAGAAGCAATCAAAAGATTAATAATCAACATAATATAGATATAATTTTATTTTTATTTTTGAGGAATTGGCTAACGAAAACAGGTTATTAAAAGCATTGCAGAAGAGGCAAGATTCTGCATTAAGGCGTTATGAAGGAACTACTGCTGAATTACCAAAAATTATTAATTCACATCATGAAGAGTTAAGAATACTTCAAATTAAACATAAAAAATTAAAAGCCTTACATAAGAAAAACTCTGATTTATTGAAAGAAAAGGAAAATGAATTGCATTCCTTGCAGGTGAGTTTCTTATCTTATGTGTACAAATTATTCATCCAATGATCATAAGAAAATATAAAAATCTTTTATTAAAAATTGTATTTTACAGACTCAAAATAAACATTTATTACGACTCAGTAAAGATCGAAACTTGGTAGAAAGAGAAAAATTACAGATGGAAATTTCTGATCTAAACAACAAAATAATGCAACAACAGGAAAATATACAGGTATAGTATATTATCACAGTATTAAATAATAAATATTCTTTTTTAAAAGACAAAAAATCTTGTTGATAATTGTTCTTTGTGTTGTAATTGCTTTAACAGATGTTACAAAGAAAATTAGCCTTGGAAAGTAAAAGTTTGAAACATCAATTATTTGTAGAAGTATCTAAGCACAAACAAACACAGAAAAGTTTACAAGAAGCACTTGAAAAAGTGAAAGATTTAGAACATTTAATAAGCAACAAAACAAGGAAACAATTACTAATTGATAAGAAAGATAAGATTTTGGTAACTCAATCACTTACAAATTTGAGGAATGTAAGGTATGATAAGATTTTCTTAAGAGATCATTTTTTTTCATTAATTTAATAAGTTTTATTATTTTGTATCTGCTAATTTATGAATTTCAGTACCACAAGTTCAGTGCAGTTAAATACAACCAACATATATAAAAAACATAATGACGGACAAAATGATAACTTGGTAAATGTAAATGAGAAAACATTATTTTTTATTTCTACAATTCGAAATATTCTTGATGTTTGATTATTGTGATTTTAATTTTTAGCCTACACTAAGTACATCTCAATTAAATGGTGATATAATTAATAACACTATTAGCGGTAAAAATGTAAATCAACAAACAGACTTGCCTTATTCAGAAACTATGATAGATTCGAGACACACTCATAAATTACATGTTCAAAAAAAGTCACACGATATGAAGTCTTCTTCATTTGATGAATTGATACCAAAGTTTAAAAATCCAGGATCAAAATTAAATAAAAAGGTTCGAATTGCATTAACTGATGAGAATGATGTGACAAATCAAATAGAATCAGAGAATAAGTGCAAAATAGATGAAAATTTATATGAAGTATCTAAAGAACAGCATGAACAATTTGATAAGTTTTCTGATTATACTAACAACGAACATGAAAATGATGAAGATAAAGATAGGAATTATCATTGGATGAATACAATAAAAAATTCTCAGGATTTGTATACACGGTTTGTTAGAAAATACAAGATATACATATTAATCGTTTAGTATAATATTTATTATATATAATTCAAACGCGATCTGTTTTTAGGATGATTAATAGCACAGATCGTGATCTAGTTTCTCATATAACAGACACTAAAGAAAGTGGATCTAATGTACAATTTTCTGCTAAAAAAATATCTTATAATAAAAGTCCTCAAAAACAGGATAAAATTTTAAAACAGCAAGATTATGATTATCGATATAACTTTGAAACAAATCAAGAACTTACTGAAGATAGCTTTACTGTTAAATTAAAAAATGATAAATTTGACAAAATATACTCTGATACTTATTCAGAAGATTTTACCACTAATGATACAACACACAACATTGATTTGTTACAAAACGATAATACTTATGAGTATTCAAACGATTCTAATAAAAATGTAGAAAATCTTTCAATAAAAAATACAATAAACGATCTTGAATATAATTTAGACCACATGCATATACAGGATGAAAAAACCCAATTGATTAATGATCATGAAATCTTAAATGATTTGAAATTGGACACCAAGCATACCTACGATGAAAATAAAACAACGACTTCTATGTCTTTGCAGCAAGATGAATCTGAAGGTATAGAAAAATATTCAACAGTTCTTTCGGAGCTTGATCAAGAAATAAAAGATTCAAAAATTGATAAAGATTATTCATTAATATGTGACAATATTAGTTATTCTATTGATAAGGTAAAAGATGAACTACAACAGAATAATTATGGTGATCAACATAAATCAACAAACTCCATATCGGAGTATGAAAGAACAATGCCTAATGGATTCAAAGTGGAGTCTACTAAAGAAATAAACAATGATGTTAATAATGCATTACAAATGAATAAGAAAAAGAAGTCGCTATCTAATACTCATATAGGTCACAGCACTGGTAAAAGTTATAGTAATTCCAATAAAGAAAGTGACTACAAAATAGTTGATAAGTCAAAATCAATTAATTACAATAAAGAAAAACTATTAGCAACGATGAAGGCAATTGATAATAACGAAGATATTGATTTTTTTATTGATCGGCATTTTCCAAAACGTAATTCTTTAAATAGATTTCAAATAACAGAAAACCTATTTCGTGGATTACCTGCTCACAGCAAGGAATCTATAATATTATAAATGATGTTTTTGATAATGTTAATGTGGATAATAAAATTAGCTTTACTTAAAATCTTGTTATATCAAGTATTGATATTACAAGTTTGACAAGTTTATTGAAGTCTTAAAACTATTGGATAATGTAGTAAGCTACTTAAATGATCAATATTATTAACAAGCTTACGATTACTAAAATTCCTTTATTTCATTAGTCTAACATACCTAAATATTAATTAAATTTAATCATGACATAAAATAAAATTTACTAGCAAACTTTATAGTAATTACGTTAAATTTTATTAAAGAAATATATCGTTAGCAATATCAATTAGTTTAACCATCAGATTGAGATTGTTGCATACGAAAATACAACTTTGAAATTGATCTAACAAATTCTAAGTTAGTTTCTAATAGAATTAATTTTAAAATAAATTAATGATTAAAATGTATATAAATGATACTTTTAATGAGAGAGGTTATGAAAGAAAATAATAAAATAAACTTCGAACATTTCTAAATGATAACTTTTACAGTAGTCTCCGTATGTAATTTCATAAAAGTAATACGAGTATTACAAATCATTCCATCAAAAAAGTCATTTAAATGCGCAATTACTTTTTAAAACTTATTATCTTCACACAAATGTAAAAGTGTTAGGACGTATTAACATGTGTACACTGATCTCTTTGTGATCATTCGAACCACTAACAACTTGCTTTTGTATATATACTGCATTTGTTTCCAAGAAAAATAATGAATGACTATTCTGGTATATATAATTTTATTTATATTTGTATACTTTACGATTTTAATTTAACTAAAATGCAAATAATCTTTAGACGAATATAATTTACAATTAAAAAGAATTATAAAATATAAATATATTTACATTTTTCTGTATATGAACTCAATAGAGATAAGTGCAAGGGATTTAAAGAAGCAAGAGAAATTCCTGTCAACTGGTTGCCCTAAAATAGACAAAATATTAAATGGTGGCATTGCTTGTCAAGGTATTACACAAATTTATGGCGCAGCTGGTACTGGAAAAACCCAATTAGCTCTTCAATTATGTCTAACTGTACAATTACCTTTAACTGCAGGTGGCTTTGCTGCTGGTAGTATTGATACTTTATCAGTATATTTGATATTTTTATCAACATTTATTTGAATAATTTCACTTTCTTTTATCGTCAATAACTGTATAGGTGCAATATATATTTGTACTGAAGCTACTTTCCCAGCAAAACGGATGCATGAATTTATTCAGAATTTAGATGCTATTAAAAACTATGACGGTATAAACGGTGACATCGTATTCGTGGAACACATCGCAACTATTGTAATAAAATATTATTTATTTATGAATACAAGTATATAACTTTGTTTAAAGATTCTAATATTTCTTATCTTTAATTCATTTTACTGGGATAATTATATAATGTACTTAGATGTAATTTTTAAAATTTAGGAAGACTTAGAGTCATCTTTGCTTCATAGAGTGCCAGTGTTATTAAATAAACAAAATATACGTCTGCTAATTATTGATTCTATAGCTGCTCCATATAGAGTGGAAGAATGGAATAATGAATCAAGAAACAGATCTAAAAGTTTAAGAACTGTGGGGCAACAATTACATAAATTATGTAAAAATAATGATATTTTTATAGTTTGTCTCAATCAGGTAACATCAGACTAAATACTGGTTATTATATATATCCATAAATATAATTTATATAAGTATACTTATGAAGAGTAATAATTTACAGGTATCGGCAGTTGTAGAAAATAAAAACAAATACTGTGACATTAAAGAACAACCTGCTTTAGGAATAACATGGTCAAGCATGATAACTAATTCTATATATTTATTTAAAAAAGACTCTATTCGTTATGCTTCTACTTTCTCACCTTACTTGCCACTCAAAACTGTACAATATGAGATACATACGTCTGGTTTTAAGGGAATAGAATAATATATATTATAGTAGAATTTTAATATATAATATCATATTTTAAATATTTTTTATTGCGCAAGTTCATGAATTTCAGAAAATATATTTTCATCTAATGTTCTAATAATATTTGTTGGTTGCCATTTATTTGCTGAATCAGCAGATATAAAAGGATCTGCTGTCCTTAAATCTAAGTTTTCCACATTATTTTTTAATATTAACCTTAAAAATTGTTATATTTATAAATAATTGTAATATTATTAGTATATTATATTTGAGGCTATAAGAGAAGTACCTGAAAGAATGTAGAAATGTTCTATGGGGCTCCACATCTTGTCTTCCACTATATGTATAATCACCTATTATTGTATGACCTATTGAGGCACAATGTACTCTCAACTGATGCCTTCTGCCAGTTTTAGGACATAATAATACTTTAGTAGCAGGTTTACATTTTCTAAAACCATATTCTAATACTAAAAGTACAGTACGAGACTTTCTTGGCTTTATACAATATAAGCTGTTACTTGTGCACATTTTTTTATTTCCATCTATTTCTCTTATATCATCACCTAAACAGCAATTTATTTAATAATTTCTACTATTCATTGCGTATGAATTTCAACTTTTAAGATCATATAAACAAACTATCATAACGCACAATTAATAAAAGCATTCATTTTAATTGAACCGATAAATATCTTTATAACATAAGACACTAACCAATAGGCTTGTCAATTATAATAAATGAATCATTTACATGACCGTGTAACAACGCTAAGTAGTATTTTTGTACTTCTTGTTTTTCAAATGCAATAGAAGCAGCACGTGCTGCACGCTTATTTAATGCTATACAAATAATGCCACTTGTAGCATAATCCAATCTGTGCACAAAATGAAATTCATGGCTTAACATTGGGTTAGCCAAATTTGGAAACATTTCTTTTAAAACAAACTGAAGCGTATTCTGAAATATTCAAACTTAGATAATTTTAGTTAAAATATAATTAACAAATCAGTAAATAAATGACTCAGGTGATTGGCTGTTATGAAAATTCTTTCTTTCAATTCTGCTTACCTTTCTTTCTGGACTATTACTATTTATAAACATATCATAAGGTTTATGAACAACTAAAAAATTATTGCTAGAATATAAAATGCATACGCTATTTTTCTTATCGTACCACTTGTAATATGGTATGCGCAATTCTAATAAATTTTTCCATATTATTTTTAGCAGACCAAGTGTAATGATTAACCATATGTTGAAAAACTTAAACATGTTAGTCCATTAGAACTAAAACAATTCTATAACGTGTAGATATTTTGTGAAAATGTCATCTCTACGAGAGACACATAATCCTTCGTATATATTTATATATACTTTAATTATTACTATGAAATAAAGTTCTTAGTTCAGTGACATTATTTTTATTTAACGTAGTTGATCGACTTCGAAGTCAAGCAATATCTAAATGTTGATTCTTATTGGTGGATTCTTTCGAGAATTATCGAAAATACTATACAATTTATTGAGCGTTTAATTATATTCACGCAATAATCAAATTCTGTTGTTTTTCGATTATTTAATAAAATAAAATTAATGGTATTATATTTATATATGTAGCATACAACGAAATATTAGAAAAAATAAAATAAAAAGAGAAAAAATAGAAGAAATGACGATCATACGAATAATTGATTACTATCTCTTACCGATGCGTAGCCATGACAGCAGCATATGCTTTATATTTTTACAAACTATAAACTTGTAATTCAAATAAAAGAAGTAATTTATACCTTGTCTATTTATTAATATAATAAAGTACCTTTAATCAACGTTTTAATTACGCGGAAATAACTATGCGAAAAGGGGACGGTAACTAAGAAATTAGACATTTAAATTTTATTTGTAGTAAATAATCCTTCCTTCAAACTGAAACATAAATAATAATAATACATGAAGTATATCATAGGCTATTATACAGTTGCTATTTGATGCATACGCTAGTTATAAGGTGAATCGGTAGATGAAATTGTGTAGGGAACAGAAAAAACAAGATCTGCACTTGCCTCTCCGTACACATTCTATTTCAAAAATTCAGTTTAAAAACATAACTTCAAATACTCCATAATCCTTTATTACTTTGTAATTTATTTTTTCCTTTCATCCTCTTCATCTTCTTCCTTTAAGTATTAATAGATTAGTTTAATATAAGTCGTGCGTGTGGCACGGGCCGGGCGTGCGCCGGTCCAATTAGTTCATACACTGTAACAGTCGTATTCTTTACAATATTCGTACGTAAGTCTTGTAGCAGAGACAAAAGCGCAGGTGCCCTAATCGCACTCTTTTTTTCTTTTTTTTTTTTTAATGCTCCTTTGAACCTTTGATGCCACCAATGATCATGACTTATGAATCGCGTGTTCGAGAACGTAGTTCTTTTAAAAATTTAATCCTTAACAACCCAATCTTTGTGTTTCATATACAATATACAAAAGAAAAAAAAAATGAAAAACATCCATGATAGAGAATGGAAAATATATTTGGGGGTAGCGACCAATTATTAATTTCAATTAGAATTTTCTGAATGCACATTCAGTGAGAGCACCAAAGGTTACTCAAGTCCAATAGCAGAATATAAATTTTATTTTCTGATCCTCCAAATCTCGTCAGACGCACTGGTGCACTGAGTACTCACTATTTCTGAAACCCATGCATGAGATCGGTTTAAGTCCCGAGCAGTTAAGTGTATAAAATGGTTTGCAGGACACCTGTACTACGTATGTAATACAACGCACAAGGTGCGCTTCTGTTCCACTGAGTCAGGCACGCCTGGCTTCTGAACATTAATACACATTGTCGCTGCTGGTTAAATCAGATTCTCCATGTACAAATCACGCACTATGACCCCAGCAATTCGTGTCACTCAACGAAACAACGTTTAATGACACAACGACTTATATCGTATCGTAGAACATCGATAATAAATGGCATTTTGCGTGGGATGTTCATGTTGAATCTACCTAGATTTAATACAGATCCACGTGCGATCTTTTCGTCAATTGAAATTTGAGTATCTCCGTTCGATAAAACGGAGAATTAAAGAACTAGGTAGTTCGATTGATTCATATCCCAATAGCGTTGCTTATTATTTATAAACATTGTATAACCACCAAACAAATCATTACCTATTAGTCTTACATTTATGCCTTATTCTCAAGGAAATCTTTTATAGTTTTGTACTCGCATAAAAGTAACAACTTTCAGCTAAGAGCTTCGTTTCTTCCTTTTCTTTTTTATATTTCGTGTGAAATTTTATAACTTCTGAGTATGTATCAAGTTGATATATTATGCGATTTTTTATTTATTTATTTATTTTTCTATTAAATGCTCAAGTTATTAAGTAAAGCGTATCCACGAATTTTCATTTTGCGACTTACAAAGAAAAGATTCATATAGTACTTTACATGAAAATATCATTTTTTTTTTTAGTATGCGATGTAAAAAACAAGATCCACCGGAATTAGTCACCAGCAACGACCAGAGTATAACTAGCTTTTTACAGTACAAAATACAGCTCCTGCGCATATGTATCTATATATGTATATACATTTTTAGACACACACATATATATATACACACACATGTATCTAGTAACGAAGTACTTCACCACATGTAAGGATATTATAAGGTTAATACAGTAATTTTTTTTCTATATGAGATCATAGTGATCATTTGGAAATACGAACACGGTGATTTTTTTTATTATTAATATTTTCGTAATAATGTATATAAAATGCCTGAACTTTTAATGAATTTTGCAATTGTATATATATATATATATAGCATATATATATAAACATAATTGCATATATATACATAAAAAGCGTAGTAATCTTCGATGGCCATACTGATTTTTTAATTACAATCTTACACAAATAGTCTTTGTTCTGCTTCTCTTGGTAGATTTTAAAACATGATGGTCCAGCACTATTGTATATTTATGAATTTGTAAACTTTGCATGTTCTACAACCATGTTTGTAGTTTTATTAAAGCAGATATTATTAAAAAATAATCGTTCTGCGAACCTCGTTACATCCTTACACGTTAAAAATTGGCGTTACTAAACCTTATTTTTATGCATTCGGGGCCAGCATGTTTACATATTTCCTTTCCTTTCCCATTACTTTTGAAATTTAACGTGATTCAGCTAGAGAGTTTGAGAGGGAGGACCGAATACAAGATGCGTGGATGTGAGAAAGGAATACGACTTTAATTTATCCATCATTCTCAGTCATAACATCCCTTTCTTACATTGTAAAGTCCTTCAGTCATTTCATAAAATTTCCATATCAATGTACCAAGGAAGATAAGACAGTCTATTAGACTGATCAATGTCACTCAGCTTTAAGATGGTCCTTGTGAACTTCATTAATGCTTTCGAAATCCATACATCTTGCATTACGAAATAATTCACGTACAAGATAGTTTGAAGGTCAAGGGACAGAGGATTTATGTCGCTACTCTAATTCAATTGAATGTTTATAATATTACATCGTATAGTGTGTGTGTGGTGTGTGTGTATGTGTATTCGTGTAAATGTCAGATGTGTTTATGTGTGAATGTACTTTGTGCGCGCGCGGATGTGTGGTGTAGTGTAACAGCAATAAAAACTTAAAGACATTATAAGAAAATCCATGTGAAAGAGAACAACGGTGGGCACGGGGAAGGAGATTTGGGAGAGGGAGGAGAACTCCGGGAGTTGGGCATGGAGAGATGAAAATTCGAACGGCAATAACGAACACGCTTTTGCGATAACACGTGTCGTCGTTGAGAGAAACGTCCGCACATCCCTACCTAGCTACAATCCCCGGTAGTGGCGCGCACGATGGTAAACGGCTTATCATTATTATTAAGCGAGCGGCACGGATTTGGGTTATCTCCTACTTCCTCTCCTCCTCGCATTCACGGCTTATGTGCCCCGTCTTGCCACAAATGTAGCAAATTTTACCTCCTGCTTCGGTGCAATTACGAGCAATGTGTCCTGTCTTGTTGCAGTTGTAGCAACTTTGCATAGCAAAACGGGCAGTATCGTTTACACCCTCTGGGCAGCTACGAGCAATGTGTCCAGTTTTGTTGCAGTTATAGCAGCTCATTTCAGGTCCCTGACAAAAAAGACAATAAATGCTTCAATTTTCTTCTTGCCGATCGCTAACTACTTTAATACGTATTGATACGTATACTAACTTGTTGGCAATCCTTAGCAATGTGACCAACTCCATTGCAACGATAACAAAGGTCCTGATCTTCTTTGCATTCGCGTGCGAAATGTCCAAATTGGTTGCATTTAAAACATTTATCACGTCCACGTCCAAATCCACCTTCTCTATCACGGCCACGGTCTCCTCTGCCACCACCTCCGCCACCTTGTGTGCACTCTCGTGCAAAGTGACCCATTCGGTTACATTTATAGCAAGCGTTCGAACTCATTGTTTATGGATCTGCAATAATGTATATTATAATGAACCTCGTGTAATAAATTTATCCGAAAACTTGTCCAAATGATACCATATTACGAGGACATTAGAATTACTTTTCTACATATTATCTATTATATGGTTCATAATTCGTGCGAAACAAAATATTACATTTTTCAAAGTGCCAGATAATAAAATGGAACATTTGGAAACTACAAAATATACCGACGATTCCTCTGGCATAAAATATCAAGAAATTTTAATTATATTATTTTCATATATAGAGTAGCCACTACTTCGATTACGTCGGCATAGATATGCATCATAAGGTAGATTCACGAAAGCGCGGTTACGCGCATCTATGGCATGCATTCCGTTTGGAGAAAATATTTCTTTTCGAACGATTTGGAAATTTCAACTGGTTAAGAAAAAAAAACTGGGAAAGGAATAAATGTGTCGTAACGTTTGTAGAGTCTTGCGTATAAGACGGGAAAACCATGGATATGTCAGAGTACACGAAACCGCTCGCCATTGCAAAGACCGTCCATCATCATTATCGAACATTCGTATCCGATCAACGACCTTTAATCAACGATGTTGCAAAAAATAGTCAAAAGACCATTAAAACGTATACGATCATTTAAAAAATAATATTAATATGTTAAACTCAAAGATAAAACACAACGCACGTGTTTCGCAGAGCGAACCCAGTACGGGACATCACACCGATTGCCATGTAGCCGGCGGTAAACCAAGGAAGGGAAGAGATGAGAGGAGAAGAGGAGTGGTGACGAGAGCGAGAGAGAGGGAATGGGAGGAAGAGGAGAAGAAGAAGACGAAAGAGAAAGAGAAAGAGAGAGAGAGAGAGAGAGAGAGAGAGAAACGAGCCAACATATTATACTAAGAAAATTTCGTCTGGCCATGTATTAATCGGCACGACCGTAAAAACAAAAAAATGAAAAAGCTAAAAAATATAAGCGAAAAATGATAGTTAGTCGTACAACGTGGCTTTAGCCCCCACTCGATAGAGCGGTAGTACGCCACGGCGCGAAGATGGCATCCGAGAGTGACGCCGCACTGCACTTTTTTTGCCTTGCCAAAGGAGAACTCGAGGAAGTAATCTGAGACTCACGAAAGTTACGATTAATATATTAATGATATTAGTAGATTTGAAAATGGATTTACCGTTTAAACTATCGTCTTCGGATAAGCCACGCTCTTCGGCAAAAGGAACTTCTAGCGCGGTGCAAAGAAACCGAAAGATAGGACCACGTGCGGAGCCGTACGCCGTAAAAGAAATTCTTCCAGATCTATCTCCCCCCTCGCGGTTTTATAGATCGCGGCTTTTCCTTCGGTTAAACCAAATATTTCGACTCACCTTTTATAATTCAACGTTATGAAGTAAATGATAAGAATCCTTTCCCCTCTCCAGCTTCGCCAATGCAGTCGCTGTACAATGGAAGTTCTGGGTAGTACTTTCTCGTAAAAACTTGAACCGAATACTCCAACGAACAGCTACGGCGACCATTGACTACGAGAAGGAAGACCGGCCAATCGCCGTTGCGCTGCCCGCCAAACTCTCCCGTTACGACAATGAACGCTGCCTCCCCCCTCCTGCTCCATCCTCCACCAATCCCCACCTTGACCGATCAGTCTTCCGTAATCTACTACGTGCTGGGTGCAGCGCTTCATTTCCTCAACTTCCTTTTCATGTTATTACCGAAACTAACTGAAAAATTAGAAATTTATTAAATATTATATTATATGAGAATTTTCTTTATTCTTGAGAATTTAATTTGATCATTCTATATCGATAATAATCTGTCGAAAACCATCGTTATTATGATCGTCATTGATTGTCATTGGTTGAAAAACAATATGGTTATTTCGTGAATCTATTTTGACCAATCGTCGATACTCTCGAAACTACTCTCGAATTGATTGTCGTTGCGAGTCTATTTCATGAAAATTTTCACAATATTTCATTTTGAATAAATAGATTTATGTAAAATACTGTGTTAGAAACCGCAGAAAACAAATTAGATCCTTCTAATCTGTTTATAAGGTTTTTATAATTGTTTTATCAACGTACGTAGTCGTGCATAATTTTGATGCATTTTGGTTCACCGTCATGTAATGGTGGACATGTAGAAAATATCTGTCGCATGGTGAAATATCGCATCTAGGAATCGTCCCATCGATCGCCTTTGTGAAGTTATGCGACGTATAAAACTTGATAGTTAAGATATTTTCCGCGTGCACGTTGGTAGCGCTGTTTGTTGCTATTTAAACTGACGGAATTTTTATAAAGGATAAGTTTTTTATTTTCGATAATGTCTGATGAAAAAAGAAAACAGGATGAAGATGATAATGATGATGATGGTGCTAATCATTCATCTTCGGAAATGCCATTAAAAAAAAAGCAAAAAGGTTCGTTTATACATAACCTGTTTGTTTATATTAAATTTTCTATACCTAATAAATAAAAATATGAATTATTATTTTTGCAGTCTTAGAGTATGAGCAAGTATATTTAAGTAATTTGCCATGCTGTGAATGTTATGAAAAATCTTATATGCACAGAGATGTAATAACTCATATTGTGGTAACAAAGTTAGTGTTTTTTATAATGAGAAAAATTTAATTACCCCCCCCCCCCACACACACAGATGTAAAAATAAATAGTTTTCTCTTTTGCTATTACAGGTCATATTTTATACTTACTGCTAGTTGCGATGGACATTTAAAGTTTTGGAAAAAACAAGAAGAATTGATAGAATTTGTAAAACACTTTAGAGCTCATTTGAAGGCAATACAATATTTGGCAGCAAGTTCCAATGGCATACATGCGTGTACAGTTAGTTTGGATAAAACTATGAAAATATTTGATATAATTAATTTTGGTAGGTATATTTTTTTGCTAATAAAATACAAATCTAATTTTCAAAAAAATTTTCTTGCATTATATAATACAAATATTGCATTTACAGATATGATTAATATGATAAAATTAGAGTTTGTACCTCTTTGTGCCGAGTGGATATATTCTGCTGGTGATGCGATTGCTGTGGTTGCTGTATCTTCGCAAGATTCAAATAAAATATATATATATGATGCTCAAGGAACTAGTACACAATTGCATGTTTTTGACAAGTTGCACACAAAACCTGTTGTTTCCATGAAGGTATAACTTATTATTTTAGTTGATTTTAAAATACCATGTGGATAGAAATGTTATTTCATTTATGTATCTTAAACTTTATTATAGTATAATACCGTCTATGAGACATGTATATCAGTTGATAAGACGGGCATACTGGAATATTGGACAGGACCTAAAACGGAGTATAAATTTCCAAAATGTGTGAAATTTGATTCAAAATTAGACACAGATTTATATGAATTTGCTAAAAATAAAACTTATCCGTGTGGTTTGGCAGTATCTGCCGATGGTAAAAGATTTGCATCTCTTAGCGGAGATAGAAAAGTAAGAGTTTTTAATTTTCTTACTGGTAAATTGTACAGAATATTCGATGAAAGTCTTCAAAGATTTTCTGAATTGCAACAAAATACGCAACAATTACCAAATATGGAATTTGGACGAAGGTATTATATAATACTAATATATAATTTGAGGCATCTCATTTGATTACCTCGAATAACTTCTACATTAAACTTTTTTCAGAATGGCTGTTGAAAGAGAGTTAGATAAAACCGAAACAAACATAGGAAATATAGTTTTCGACGAATCTGGCTATTTGATATTATATAGTACAATGTTAGGTGTTAAACTTGTAAATCTTTATACGAACAAGTGTATTAAAATAATGGGGAAACCTGAAAATATACGTCCTATGCAATTAGCTTTATTTCAGGTATAGCTTTTCTTCAATGATGTTTTTCTTTTAATTTCCTATTTATTTTTATGCTTATTTATATATTTATGTTTAGGGTAAAGCTAGAAAAACTGCAGCAGCAGTATCAGTAGAAATGGAAGCTGCTGAAAATCCTACGATGGAAATGAATCGACCCGATCCAATTCTTTTCTGTACAGCTCATAAAAAAAATAGATTTTATATGTTTACAAGACGTGAGCCAGAGGATATAAAGAGTCCAGAATGTGATAGAGACGTCTTCAATGAAAAGCCTTCTAAGGAAGATATTATATCTTTTACTGAAGCAAGCAATGTGCAAAAAATTTATGACACGGCAATTATACATACTGCGCTTGGCGATATCCATGCAAATCTCTTTGGTAAAGATGTACCGAAGACAGTTGAAAATTTCTGTGTTCATTCTAAAAATGGTTATTACAATGGACATATATTCCATCGAGTAATCAAGGGTTTTATGATACAAACTGGAGATCCCACTGGAACTGGAACGGGTGGTGAAAGTATATGGGGTGGTGAATTTGAAGATGAGTTTAGATCCCATTTAAAACATGACAGACCATATACTTTGAGTATGGCAAATGCAGGCTCAAATACAAATGGAAGTCAATTCTTTATTACTTTGACACCTACAGTAAGTTTTTTACTCGGACGTCATTCAATCACCTTTAATATTTTTATTAACCTTGCCATTATTTAACATTTCAGCCTTGGTTAGATAATAAGCATACTGTATTTGGAAGGGTTGTCAAAGGAATGGAAGTAGTACAAAATATTAGTCAAGTAAAAACAAATCCTAAGACCGATAAGCCTTATGACGATATTCGTATTGTCAGTATTACTGTTAAATAATTTCATATCAAATAAATATTTATTTACATATGTCATTATTTTCTTTATGATCTTTTTATATTGATGGATGATGATAACTTTCCGAATCTTACCGATTTCATTATATCATTTTTCTGTTATGCTCCATACGATACAACATTCTTCTTCCAAAAAGGTATGTACTTGTAACACTTGTGAAAGCGTTTACACTAAACAAGTTATAGTTTTTTGGTTTAATTACCAGCGAATATCTGCTTTGATTCATGAAATTCAAATGCATAAGAAATTAATAATAATAAAATATGTAGTAATGATGTAATATGCTAATAAGACCTTGACCATATCGCGCCTGTTAACATAAGACTGGCGGTTTGACTAAGGGAAATCGTTTCTGCGGGACGATTAATATCTCCTATGTTTGCGATTACTAAACCCCATTTAAAGATTGGAGCCCAAAAAAATACTGTTGTAGGTCCTGCAAAGAGACGGACAATGTAATTAATAATTACAAAAAATTTCACCTATGTTACCTGCAGGATGTAAAAACATAAAACGAAATTTTGCAGGCAGATACGATGCGATTTGTAACATGATTCGTTTGTAAGCAGTTGATTTATCGGTCATAGGCATATTGTACGGCTAGTTATACATATAACAACACAGTGTAAATACACTCGAAATATTTTATTTATTGATCGAGAAAGAAAGATATAAAAATAAAGCGTATAATTTTTACAATCAAGAAAAGTAACGTAAACCAATAAAAATGTCTATAATCGATCTATGAAACAATGCTGTCATTTTTTACCGACGCATCGATTATCGATTTTTCTATAGCTTTCGATTCATTTAAATTTCATCGATGTTTATAATTTAGACTTCTATTATCGTAAATTCAAGTATAAAAGGTTCCAAAATATTAATCATTCACAATAGTATTAAAATGAGTTGCAATATTAAAGAAGAGATGACGCCATGTTGGAACGATATGGAAGAATTGAAGTATCTCATTTGCGCTATCGATTGTTGGTAATGCCTTACAGAATATCTAAATATAGAAACATATATTTTTTGACGTTATAATAATCAATTATTTAATGTCGATTCGAGTTGACCGTTGAAAATATGACTTTGTAGCAAATGTCCAACCGTGGCACCACAGCCGATATGTCGTGTAATATTGCCGCCTAGAATTCAAGAGATCGGCTGTTTCATTCCATCTCAGAGACCTGTTTGTTGTCCGTCACCGCCATGCTGTTTGCCTTTATTACCAGGACCCTGCTGTCCTCGTCCTTTACCACCTCCTATGTGCCCATTACCAGTGCCACTTCCGCCGCCGCCGCCGCTAAGACCTGCCTGTCTACCTTGCTGCCCATTACCATGTTATCCCCGTACTTGCTGATTTTTGAAAATACGATTGAACAGACAAAAAGACAAGCGGAAAGAAATAGAAGAAAAAAAGGAAAAAACGGTTAGACATTCTTTCTCATTCGATAGAGACGTTATCTAAAAAAGATTTTCCGATAATTATATGCCAGAAATATTCAAATGAAACTCTCGGAATCCGTTCAGAGAAATTGACGAAAGTAAAAGAAGAATTTATGCGCTACTTTTGGACCGAATCCAATAATCGTTTTTCTTATATGTATTTTATTTATATACATCCATCGTGTGTATTCACTGTATAGAGTTATTAAAAAGAAGCTATAACAAAGCTGGAAGTTTAAATTTTCGTGTTTCAATTAAAATAAACATGCTTCGTCTGTAGAAAGAGAAAAAGTACAGGTTAATTGGGAAGAGACATTTATATTTTATTGTAGCCCAGTCAAAAAAAGGCCAACTACCAGATTTTCTGATAATTGTGAAAAAACTTGATATAATAGTAATTCGACGACGCTGAATCGAATGGTGCTAATTTTTTTGCAATTGGATCACGAAATCTTTGAGAAAAAGGGTAAAAAATGGCCATATCTTAGAATCTAGGCATTTAAACGAAAAAAGTTTCAAACAAAAGTTGTAGACAATTGAAAAATACATAAAAAATGTTCTGAGGTTTATCTTCGTATTTSCAAAAATAAGCAAGAAAATAAAGGTGAAAGGTAATTGTAAGAGTGGGKGCAAGCCCCGCCTCTTCGTCGGTCTTTACACGCGAGCGAGCTAGTGTGCGTTATCTTGTGGTCTCTCGGTCGTGTATTCGAGTGCGAATGAGACAAGAAACCAATATTTCTCTCTTTCTATTTTTTCCTTCCGTAGCGAGAATTTTTCGTTTTGACGATCGAGTGTCGAGCGTTCTGTTTATCTATATATATATCGGCGTATAAGCACGGCATTTTTAAATCGAATCTTGATGCTTATGGCACGCCGTTTTTTTATTTATTGTAAGTAGTATCGTCTCTGTTGCACGCGCCGGTTATAAATGTTCGATTCTTCGTGGAGGAATTTTTTTTTTTATAAATTTTTCTATCCCCTTAAGTTATACAAATTCTTTTCACATTTCTTAATTCGAATTATATACAGGAAAGAAAATTAAAATTATTACAACAAAATTTGGAACAATAAATTGTTTATCATTTTGCGCAAATAAAGGAAGATTTATTACTTGAATTACAGTTAACATTTTATTATTTAATAGGTATATACATTTTATTTTTTAACAATATATAAAATATATACAATATATAAACAATATATAAATAATATATATATATTTTAAGAATATACATATATATATTCTAATCATTGTCAGAAAACTTAAAAGAATTTGCTGCAACGGAAAATTCTGTTTGTACTCACAAAGTTAAAGATACCCGACAAAGGGTTGTAAAAAATATTGAGAATATATTTGTTCAGTATCACGGTTTTTCTTCTACAAACATCAGAAGGTTATTGATAACTATTTGGCAACCGTGTTCGGTATCCTATCATAAGTCCTAGAACTTGGAGAGTGTTGCAATTGGTCAAGCTCCCCTACTCCACACAAACATCGTCTTCAAATACGAATTTCGGTGGATCCATGATGATCGATGCATCGTACTGTTGCAGTTGATAATATGACACGCAGAAGCCTAATTTATTAAGAATATCGATAATCAACTTTGATCCGCATTTGCGGTGAATGTAAACATCGTATGAAAGCTACAATAGAATGGGCTATTATACTTCGTTGCACGAAATATCGCTCTTCATCGACGTCGACATTTTCTAGTGAATTCGGTGCAATAAGTCGATCAATAAGTACACGAAGAAGTGGAGGAATGTCTCGTTGAATTGAATGAAGAAATTTTCCAGATGGCTGATAAGAATCGTTCTTATAATCGTGATTCTCGATATTTTTTCGGACGAGCTGTGCTGCTTTTTTTTCGAAAACAGTATGTAACATTTTGTATGATATCGTGCGCCGACAGCAACTACAGAATTGACGTCTTTCAATCGAAGTTGCACATCGATGCTCATGTCATCGTTTCGCTGTTCAGCTATATTGAGAAACCTTTCCTTCATATAGTCGTTCTGTATCATGGAGCATTGCTTGTTGTTTCCTTTCCATGGCTGTGCACATATTAAGCACAAGTCACGGAAATTGAATTCATTTTCCGTGAGCGCCGATTCAGAAAGCCGACGTACTTGGTGTTTCAGCAGAAAATGTCGATGAAGCTTTCAGTTTTGCAACTTTTGCGACCACACTTTTGATTGTTGCCCTTGCGTACCTTTGGCGGCACGCGCTATGCATGAGAACCAAGGTACGATTGCTTCAAATCTCCCATTTTCCATCACCAAGTTCTTTGCTTTTCGCTAATAACGACCTCAGACCTTTTTCTTTAACCGGAACGACTTGCAACGAAGCACACACCAGTGCTTCATCGCATATGTTGCATACCTGGTAAACTAAAATTAAGACGAAGTGATCTTCCCTAGCCACTTATAAGGCGTGTCCCAAAAAGAGCGTCGGTGTGACCTTACAGTAGAGGTGGTTCACCAATTGCAACACTCTCCAAGTTCTAGGACTTATGATAGGATACCGAACACGGTTGCCAAATAGTTATCAATAACCTTTTGATGTTTGTAGAAGAAAAACCGTGATACTGAACAAATATATTCTCAATATTTTTTACAACCCTTTGTCGGGTATCTTTAACTTTGTGAGTACAAACAGAATTTTCCGTTGCAGCAAATTCTTTTAAGTTTTCTGACAATGATTAGAATATATATATGTATATTCTTAAAATATATATATATTATTTATATATTGTTTATATATTGTATATATTTTATATATTGTTAAAAAATAAAATGTATATACCTATTAAATAATAAAATGTTAACTGTAATTCAAGTAATAAATCTTCCTTTATTTGCGCAAAATGATAAACAATTTATTGTTCCAAATTTTGTTGTAATAATTTTAATTTTCTTTCCTGTATATAATTCGAATTAAGAAATGTGAAAAGAATTTGTATAACTTAAGGGGATAGAAAAATTTATAAAAAAAAAAATTCCTCCACGAAGAATCGAACATTTATAACCGGCGCGTGCAACAGAGACGATACTACTTACAATAAATAAAAAAACGGCGTGCCATAAGCATCAAGATTCGATTTAAAAATGCCGTGCTTATACGCCGATATATATATAGATAAACAGAACGCTCGACACTCGATCGTCAAAACGAAAAATTCTCGCTACGGAAGGAAAAAATAGAAAGAGAGAAATATTGGTTTCTTGTCTCATTCGCACTCGAATACACGACCGAGAGACCACAAGATAACGCACACTAGCTCGCTCGCGTGTAAAGACCGACGAAGAGGCGGGGCTTGCMCCCACTCTTACAATTACCTTTCACCTTTATTTTCTTGCTTATTTTTGSAAATACGAAGATAAACCTCAGAACATTTTTTATGTATTTTTCAATTGTCTACAACTTTTGTTTGAAACTTTTTTCGTTTAAATGCCTAGATTCTAAGATATGGCCATTTTTTACCCTTTTTCTCAAAGATTTCGTGATCCAATTGCAAAAAAATTAGCACCATTCGATTCAGCGTCGTCGAATTACTATTATATCAAGTTTTTTCACAATTATCAGAAAATCTGGTAGTTGGCCTTTTTTTGACTGTGCTATGATGGGTTTTATGGAAATGTTTTTGATCTTACGATAAGATCATTGATTAGGACTACTACTTTATTGGAAAAGAAAAAGCGTGTGCTTTTGCTAAATTGGATTGAACGAGAATGAACTCGGCATGAAATGAATCGGATCTAATAAAAGAGACTGGTTGCAATTTTAGATCGAGCGCTACTCCGAAGCCGTTCGAATAACAACTAACGACGTGACGAACGACGTGACGAACAACGTGACAACAAATCGTAGCTTAGGTGAGAGTAGTTAACGGGAGGTCAAGTGGTCGCGAGGACAAAAGTCACTTGAAAAATGATGATGTTGCAACCCCCAAAATAAGAACTTTTCGATGCAATGCTTATCAAAAGAGCCTAATCATTTTTGTCTGGTATCAATCTCATACTTGCAGTGATTAATTGTTATTTACAATCCTTTATGCATTTAATCAAATACTGTTTCAGATTTCTAATAATAGTATGGATTATAATAAGCGACGTGTATCGTCAACGTGTTACGCATTTTAAACAGAACGCTTTCCTTAATCAAATTAATCGCGAGAAAATATCTTTTTGAATAATAATAATCTTTGTTCTCTGATTGAAAATTAATATTTATTTATTTATGAATAGTTAACAAAGTATAAGCAAAGCCTTAACGATATTATTTTTTAAAAATATTATATATATATATATATATATATATGTATGTGTATGTTTGTAGATATATAATAAGTACAGATACATTTTTAAAAATTTCTTTGATTCGTTATCTCGAACAATAATAATAATAAAATGATAATTAAAACAATAATAATTATAATAATATTAATAATTATAATAATATTAATAATAATTAGTTTTATTTCGTAGAATTATGTTATATCAATGAGAAGTACGCATCAATATTAATTTGCGTAGTACAATTGATCATGATTCGATTGGTCATGTGAACTTGATACGTATGATTTATGAATAACATAGAACTTTCTAAGGTAAGAGTTGTTGCAAGTGTGTTTGGACCATTTGAAAGTAACATTTTTTTAACGAGATCGCGGGTTCCCTTTGATGGAAAGTGAGAAAAGCGAGTTATCGAGCCATTCTTTTACGCGTGCGCGTGTCGTCACACGCATACAAATGCGCGCGCTTAATAGATACTTCAAAGTAATAATGACTTTGGCAATGAGACATTTTTTTTTTAGCATTAAGACTTTTCTTTCGGTTTTATTATATATTTTTTTGGTCATTTTTTGTTTGATGAAAGTCAAATTGCATTGTCGTTATGAATACGTACTTTGGTCTGTTAATTTCGTTTTACTCATTGAAAGAGAAAGAGGGAGAGGGAGGGAGGGAGGGAGAGAAAAAGAGAGAGAGAGAGAGAGAGAGAGAGAAAAGACAGATTCGATAACATAGAAAGAGATAGATTAGAAACTATTCTTTTCATTTTTTGTTTGCTATGCCTTTGGCACAATTCACTTTTTTGTACAATCTATCCGTTAACATATAATATATTTTCTGTGTCATTTTTTATTCGTTATTATTTTTGGACCGCTTCCTCTGATGTCACGTAAGTTTTGGACAAGATTTTTGTAATATTCAAAGTAATTTTCTATTTTTCGATTTTTAATATGCGATAATCAATAAGATTTAGGATCAATTTTATTTCTTTTTTTTTTTCTTTTTTTTTTTTCTTTTTTTTGTAGTTGGTTATATTTTACGATATCGTCGAAGTATCGACACACCGAATAAAACTTACGATCGGAAATAATTCGATGAGTTATTACGTAACGAACTATCATCTTTCCTTCTCGTTGCTACGGCAATCGACATCGTCGCATCGTTATCGGTAGTCGTATTAAAAATAAATCTAAAATGCGCTTGAGAAATTATACACTTCATCAATTCGCATGAAAATATATACATATATAATAAATAATTATTTATGTATACGAGGTGTCTCGGCCAGTAAATAAAAAAAAATAGGGTCCCGTTTAAAGAAACATCGATTACCTTAAAATCTCATAAATAAATGACTCTAAGAAAAAATTCTATCAACCATTATATTATATTCCCACCCCCTGCAATAGTTTCTTTTATACAATTGTAAACAAAGGAGATATTTAGGCATTTTCATTTTTTGCTGCGACACCCTGTATATTTGTTGTTTTCGATGAGGTACGAGGGAAGCAATATTGCTATTAATCATCACTTGGTGATCGGCCAGATTGATAGATCAATCATGAGAATGTGACCAATCTATAACAAATGATCACGAGAATGTAACCAATCAATACGCAATGATTAATAACCGTATAGCTCACTTTTTATGCAATATATATTCTATTTTAATCGATCCAGGTGAATATTATTGTTATTATTATTAATGTATCAATTATAATTGGTATGAAATAATAATTAAAATTCATTCTCGATATTTCTAACGTCGAGGAACATTGATCGACGTTATTAAAATTGTCATAATATTCACGCAGATCGATGAAAATGTGAAAACATTATTAATTGAATAGATATTATTTTTTCATGCAATTTATACATCGATTTACTGTCTTCGCGGGCATTTAAGATAAAATAAATAAATCCTTAAAGAACAAAAAGATTCTCGCAGCTCTTGGTTTTCCGTTTGAAACCAAGCAAGTGTTTTAAAATTCTTCTACGGTGTTTACTTCTTTTTTGTCTTGTAGTTTGATTTCGATCACGTTGAGGATTTAATTTTATTTGCGCCAGGATACCGACTAGAAGTTCATCGACATGGTGAGCCAATCCCGACGACGTCTCGATGAATTTGCAACCACAGTTGTTTGCCAAGCGTCGCCCGGCTGTTAACGTAAATTCGATATTTCATTTCACCTTTGTCCTAATAAATTATGTTCATCACGTATTTAGAATATATTTAAAATATGTATAATATACAAAATATAATATTTATAAATGTACTAACTAACATATGAGCATTTATATATATTTACGAGTATGTATGTAGGCTGTTAAAAAAGGTTGAAACTGAACTTATACTATGCATTACTAAGGACAAATAGGTATAAAAAGTTTTGGTGATTCTATAATTTTTTAATTGAGAATACAATAGTATTTTATGGAAAATTACTATCTTTTCTTAAGAAGATGAAAATATCTATTATAAGTTTGAAAGTTTTAATTAAGTTTAGTAGGCCTAATATCGCGCAGTTACTGCTAGAATTAACAAGGAAACGTGCGATAAAATCTAAACTAACTTATTTTATAACTTTAAGGATTTCATCTTGGATAATAGTAGCGTCTAGATTGACGTTATAACTTTACCGTGAAAAACTGTTACGTCTTGTTTAGAGAAAACTTTTGAAAAGATAACAATGATTCATATTTATGGTCAATATATTATAAATCCAAAGTTGTATAACGGACATGCAATTTATTTATAACCTTTGAGCATAAATTTCGAAAGTTCATTTACGTGAATGATAATTTCAAAGTTAATGAAAATATATGCGGGTATTTCTCTACGGCAAGTATTAACGTAAGAAGTATGTAAATTGCGTGATGTAGCACGTAGGTTCGATTCTCGATTCTGGAACAATAGTGCATCCTACACTCATCAGACGTTGAAGTTGCTAGTCGTAAATCTAGTTGAAGGGTTTAAAGTTCCTGCGGATTGACTTACCCATAGAGGAGACCTCCCGTTTCCTTTCAAGATCGACTTTGTTCCCAACCAGGATGACACCGTGGCTCGTCATATAGTCACTATTCCATAGATAAAGCAAAGTATCCTCTGCTATCTTCATACTCCTTTGGTCTACCACAGAATAGACGACAACGTAGACATCTGGATTGTAGGTCGAACAAAACGTCTCGACCTCGAATCAATGGAATATCGAATTTCAATCCTAACAGAGATCCAATGAATGTCCGTATTTGATTTAAGTATCGATTATTAATGGTATTTGCTTACCGACATTTCCGAGCTCGGATGATCAATGATTTCCAATTCGGTTTCTTGACCGTCGAGCATAACGGAAACACTTTTTTGGCCGTACTCTTCGTCTATAAGATAATAATTACTTCTAATTATCCGAATGAGCGTTAAAACGTTCAAATTATTTACCTAACGAAGCATCGTATGCGCAAATGTAATCACTGGTCGTAAATTGCGCCGTCAGAGCGGTTTTACCAACCCCAGATGCACCTAGCATGCCAACCTTGTACGTAGCAATGCGTTCGTTGCTCGTTTCCTCCTCTGTTTCGATTCCAGAGAGTTGCGAAGCCGAGCTGGAACAAGAAAAGACACGAGGCTCTTTTTTCAATATTTTCTTTTTTTTTTTTTTTTTCTTGTTTCTTTGCTTTTGAATCTCACCTGAGTAATCGAGCTTCTCTCGTGCTACTGCAACTAGTGCCACAAGAGGTAACACTATTGATACTCTTACTACGACGGCTCTTCAACGAATCGCCGAGATTGAAAACCCCATTCGCTGTAATGGAGAACGATCTTAATCTGTAATATTCGATGGAATCTTCGGTTTCTCCGTCTTCGACACCACCACCGCCAGCACCGCCACCACCGCGTTTCGTTTCTGCCAACATTGGCTGCAAAAATGGAAATGAATTTGGGTATTCAAAAGAATTGCGTGAAGAATATCGTTGAGTGGTCTGTTTGCGTTGCAAATTGCGCGAGTCGTTGTTCCGCGAGGTTTCAAACAATACTACTGGCAAACTTTCAAACGTAGATTAAGGTCATAGCGAATCCCTGATGCGACTAATACTATACGCTAATTCAATTAGATTTCTCTCTCTCTCTCTTTCTCGACGATTAGTCAGCTGATTTTTCTTAACCCTCTATAGTCTCATATGATCTTGCAGTCACCCACCGATATATATTTACTTCTTTTCATTTGACAACTCGTCGAATAAGAAAGAGAGAAAGAGGAAGGAGGGAAATTCGACAGGAATTAATGGTCGCAAGTGATTCAATCTCATTCAAATATTATCGCTTACAAATGTAAATGAGCATTCTTAAATGATTAAATTATATCGTTAAATTATTATTATAGCTATCCCTTTGGAGTCGAGAAGATTTGGAAGTTGGAAGTTTATAAAACGATTATTGATCGATTTAATCGAAAATCGAATTTTTATTTCAGTCGATGTCTCCTCGATCGCGACTCGTTTCTTTCTATAAGAAAATTCGCGGGGACGAATGTCGTCGGTTTTCGGTGATTTGTCATTAGTGTCTTCAAGATAGTGGAAAATTCTTATGAAAAGAGATTTTTGTGAGTCATTTAAAAGGTTTGGCAAGAAAAGCCGGCGATGTTACTCTTTACGAACGCAAAGGTCCTCCTCCTATCGTTCGTTCGATCTCGATCCAATCAATTCAAAATTACGATCACAACGACGAGAAAGTCAACGTGATCGTTTACGTCGGCCAAAATTAGACCGATAACTTTTCTAATCTATCTATCTAATTCTTAGAATAACACTTTTCTCATTTTTATTTGCCATCAAAGTTGTTATTTTTGTCGTCATCCTTTGATCCTTTGATCATTCTAATCATCATCGGCATGGAAGTACCTAATTTCTCGGATCTAGGTAAAAGTGCACGAGATGTCTTCAAGACAGGTTATTACTATGGCAAAGGTCTTTTTAAATTAAACGTCAAGTCTAAGAAAACTGGTATATTCGAAATGACCAGTGACTTGTTTATAAATGCCGATACTTTGAAGGTATGATAAATAACGTGAACTATTTTATTTTCTTTCGAACGTATCATTTATACTCATTAATTTGTTTAATGTATCTTCGATCCTAGAATATCACATTTATTGTTATATAAGTACTAGCTTTCATATTTTTCCAACTTTCTTGATTTTTATTCATTATTGATGTTTGATCTTGGAAATATAGATTGTTTAATAAAACATAAGAACAATTTCAGGAATGCCATTGGGGATATAAAAATAGTTATGAACTAAGTTTACGTTGACTTCTTTTTCATATGGACGAATAGTTGAACGGTCTCTTGGAAACTAAATACAATACTGAAAACTATGGAAATATCGTGCAAAAATGGACATCCGACGGAACGGCTTTTTTAGGCTGTGAAATGACTGGGAAACTTCTCGATGGTCTTACCCTGTTATCCGAGTTCTTTTACAATCCGCAAACTACATTTAAGGGCATGAAACTCGACACGAAGTACATCAACGATAGGGTCAATGGAATTTGCACGTTAGGTTGGTATTCTTTTCTTCTTTCTCTCTTTTGTAGAAAATTTGTACGAAAACGCATAAAATGTTGCCAAGGCAAAATACATGAGAGACTTAATTCGTTGACGCATTAATTTCTCGTAACGGGTGATTATTTTCTTTTCTTTTTTTTTTTTTTCTAATTAAATTATATTCTCATCAATGTGTAGATGTGTACTGTTCTATTGTCCGTTCCAAATCCAATAATTTTGCCGATGAGAAATATCCAACAATAAAATATTCTTTACGAACAAATTTTATTGATATTCTATACCACCTTCTCTTTCATAAAAATGTTGGCGAACTCTATTACAGTACGAAATAATATTTCTATTATTTGATTATAACTCCGGAGATAAGAGAGAGTTTTATATTAAAACGTACCGTCACAGAATTCAATCATATTTCTATATGATTTCTATATTCTAAAGGCGTTAGAAGAGTGAAAGAAAAAAAGAAACTTTATTGTTCGCGAGGAAACTTGATTATTTAAGTTCGTACATTTGATTTACGATAAACACGTGCCACTTATTCGCGAACAATTGTCGTTAACGTTTAAGTCTCTCTTGCAAATGTACGTTTGAAAACAAATTTATCCGTAATTTGAGTTATCTTGTAAATAAAATCTTTTTTTCACAGCCAACGAAAACTTCGATTCAAACTTAAATGTTTACGGTGCAATAGTCGTGAGGTTTAAAGAGCTCTTCGTGGGTTACCAATGTGGTTATAAAACAGCTACCAAAGAGCTTACGAAGAACGATTTAGGATTCGCTTTTGGATACCGAGACTTAGCCTTCCATTTGAGATGCACTTTGATACCACACGAGTTTGGTTGTTCTGTCTTGTATAAAGGTTCATTATTTTTCTATTATTTTCTGTCAGCGTTTTTTTCAACTTATGTTTTGCGATTCGATTAATTCATTTGCGACAAATTTCCGACAAATTTTCGTAGAATGCTTTTGCGAGAAGAGAATACTGTAATAACAGCCGTATTTTTGAAATAACATAATGTAATTCTGCTCATAAATATTACATTATTATATAAACATTTAGACAGGGTGGTACCATTGCAAACAAATGTATTTATTGGATCGCATGGCAAAAAGTTTGAGAAACGCTATTCCGTATTTTGATGTTTTTCGTTAACGAAGACAGCTCGTTATCCCTTTTTTTATAAAATAAATGAATCGTTTAACTGTTTTAATTACTTTGGTAATTAAAGTATTTGATACCTTGAAAATAATATTAAACGATTACAAATTTTTGTTACTTGAGAAAAGATTTTTGAATTTATAAGATTGAAAGCATTATTCGCGAATAAAGTGAAGTAAACATTATTCCGTGAACGTTTCTCAGTAATGTTTAGAATTTACAGAGCTGTCAGAACAAGACAATTTATTTTCGCGAATGTAACAGGAAGAGCTTAAAGCTTTAAACTACTAATTGAATTTTTCCGTGTACCTTTTCACTTCGCTATGAACATTTAACAATCGGGAGAAAATGGGAGCATTTTCGTTGCCTTAAACAATAGCAATGCTTTTTACGTTACAACTACCGAGCAAAGTGGCCATTAGAATACGTAATGAATTCGTTTTCTATTTTCCGACTGAAGAAAATAAAAATAATTGTCGAAAAAAACTCTCATCTGGCCTAAAAATGAGTGATAAATAATTATATAATTATACAAAATAAATCTCTCTAAATTTCTTCAAAATGTATATATTCATAATTATCTATCTCTATGTTTTGGTTATACGCAATATAATCTAAAAATGACTAATACATAAATAAATTTGATTAAGATCACACACGATATCGTTTATTGTTTTTTACATTCCGTTTATTTTTTTATTTTTTCTTCTAAAGTTAATTCAGATTGGGATATCGCATTGAATGGAATATCGGCGAAAAGCGGAAGATTGCACAAATGGATGGTTGGGGTAGCAGCGAAATACAAATTAGACGAAGATTCGATTCTACGGTTCAAGATGAACAACGCTATGCAATTGGGTACGAGCTTGCAACTGAAGTTGAACGAGAATGCGACGGTCTCCTTTTCCTTTTGCTTCGATTGTACGAATATTAACAGAGGAAATCACAAAGTTGGCATGGGATACTACATAGAAGCTTGAAGATGAGAACATTATTCGAAATATTTGAGATATGATTTCATTTTTATAGTCACGATCAATCGTCATAACTTTTTGATAAAACGAGTCCAACGAACTTTAGAATTTTCGCATCATTTTTTGTCGCGCAATAACAACGTATTTATTTGTAATGATACAATAATATTTTGTTGTAATTAATAAAACACGAATTGAACGCGTTTTCAAGCGACGTTGTCTACTATGAGAAATCATTTGTTAATATCAAAATTTATTCGCTATGATGCTCATGATTATTGTTATATTTTAGCTGTTTCTGCATCGATTAATAAAGAACGATAATATGAAAAGCGATTTGCTTTCTCGTTCGTAATGTTTTCTGATAATAATAAATAAAAAAAAAACGTCATCGTTGTATTTATTTATTTTCACATTTTTGTAAGATTTTAAACGTGGTGGGACTTTATCCGATCTATTTTTATATTGTTCCTTTCATTTTTTTAAATGAGCATAAAATTAAAAGTAAAAGAGATCCAAGAGATTCGAATAATAAATAATTTTTATTATTATTAATAATTTATCCCCATTACAGTAGTTTAAAAAACATAACTTATTTAAACAAAACTTGAATATATTGCTTTGCGATAAAAGTAGGACTTCATGGTTTATCGGTACTCTTTATTTGCGAGCTTCGCCAATGAGAAATGTTTAAACGCTCCAGTAACAGCTAATCCATTTATAATATGTGTTTAAAAAAGTCTGCATTTAAATATAGGAGCTTAAAAGGTTTACCTTTGATAGATGATTTTCGTGAAGAAAATAATCGATGAAGTAACGAGTGATATCTACTTTCAGGAACGATATAAAAAAAAGATAAGAAAAACAAAGAAGTGATTACATTAATCGGATTAGATTTGTATAGCTCTCTGAGAACGATAAGAATGAAAAATTGTTCGAGTTGCTTAATATAGGATTTATTTAACACTTACCCTATGTCGTGGTACTGCTGGCATACTACTTGTTCTACCACGATATTGCCTTGGCATAGATACACGAGATCCTGTTCCTTGTCCAACTGAGCCTGCAGGACTGGTAGGACTAGGACCACCAGGACTTGTGCCTGGACTAACGATAAGATGGGAAGATGTAGAAGCTGCTCCAGGACTTACTGCTGCGGTCAAGCTTTGACTTCTCAACGATGGCGAAAGGTGTCCCCAAGGACCTGCTTCCGCCTGTAAAAATCTGAATTACCCAAGTCAGGATCGATTCTTTTATCGTTTTCTATCTCAATTCGATGCGTCGGCATATCGTGTTAGAAAAATATATTTAACAAAAAAGAGAGGAAGAAGAAGAGAAGACTTTCAGGCCGTAAATTTGAAATCGCTTTGCCCGCGCATCGTAAATGTCGACAACTTCGTGGTGTCGATTTTTCGGTCGCATCTAAATTCACTCTCATCACTTTTTCCAAAACGTGCTGTTTTGTTTTCAATATGTTTGAAATATTGGACAGAAAAAATGTACCGTTGTATAATATGATCAAAGTTACTTATAAATAACGATCGCATATCGAAATATGTGTTGAAAAATCTCTCGATTATCGTGGAAACAATGAAATTTTGCAATTTTGATTAAACGAATTGTAGTGAAATATTTTGTCGACATTTTTGAAAAGTACCTGTGTAAATCGGGTGTAGGTCTGGCAACGGCTATACTAGAACTTCTTCGTCGAGTGGGCGTTGGCGATTTTGGTCCATCTAATATTCCATGTCCTTGAGCACTGGACAAGGAGCTACGGTGAAATTGTACCTCAATTTCGCTACTTCGCCTTTGGAAAGCCCTTTTGTTCCACTTTCTGCCCTTTGTATCGGTTCCGGAACCCTCTTGCTTCCTGAAATGCCGAAGATAAAACGATGCTTCACATTCCCCTCTTTGGAAATCAACGATGTTCTCCTATTCTCGTTAGGAGGGAACGATTCCCACGTGCAATCATACTGATAAAATAGATTCTTCGGGGCGTGTTCCTTCCTTTCGAGGGATTCTTTCGAGCGATCCTTTCGAGCGATCCTTTCGAGCGAACACTTATTAAATATCGTGTGAATGAGACTCGTTGGATAATTGTT
>NW_014569668.1:236188-242167 GCF_001313835.1 Polistes canadensis | reverse complement strand
CATTCACCAATTCTGTGCTCTCAGCTTTTTTCTTTGCAAGTGAGAGAGAGAGAGAGAGAGAGAGAGAGAGAGAGAGAGAAAGAAGGACAAAAAAAGAAATCGATTTTCTGATTTCCCAAGAACATTCTTTCTATTCGTTGCTTTAAATCCCTACATATTGTAATGTTTATTGTATTTACCCAAATATTTCGACTTATTTCTATCGAGGAACCTATTTTATTTTTATCAAAAAAGGATTGAAAAATAAAATTAAAATTAGAATAGTTATTGTTAGTAAAACGACCAGTACTTTTTCAAATCTCAATTCGTTTCTTTTAATTAACGAATTCAATAATATGAATATATGTTTTTTTAAGTATCGATTTATATTTTATTGTATAAATTTCAAAATACGAATAGAATGCAAACATGATACAAAATAAATAAAAGATAACGTTACTAATTACAAATTCATTGAATCCTTTTTTTAGACATTACGTCTAGGTTTGTTAACATTTGTCAATTAATATTCTTAATTAATTTGTGGTCATGTTAACGGATAATGCAGTGAACAATTCTTATGGATATAAAGGCTCGACTAACTGTTACTATAATGGGTGTATTTAATGATCTAATGAAAGATCGATCTGCGTTTTATCCTCCTATATTTTCATGCGGTATCAATTTAACGCAATAATAACTGTTTAATCGTTACTTAATTATCTGTTTGCTATTCTATTTAACCAAATTCTCGTCTAGACAACGTAATTCTCATGATTAATAATAAATAATGAATATGTTTCAAATGAACAATACAATAGATTAAATAACAGAAGAATTGGTCATTTTTTTATGGAGACTTGTTAAAGCTTGTTGATATTTTTTAAGATGTTTCTTCGAAGGTTTAAAAGATAAATAAACTCGGAAATATATTTTATCGATCGCAATTCTATCAAAATAATGATATTAAAATTAATAGATTTATAAAATAAGTTTATTGTATCGTTAATAAAAATTATTTCATTATTTTTTCTTATTATTTCTAGTGTGAAATAAGCAAGTATATATTTAGTGTATAAATTTTATAAATCTTTATAGGATCCTTCGTTATTTCTCTTTATTTGAAAACCTTGGAGTATCGTAATAAGAAAAAAAGCATAAATAAAAACGTAAAATAAAGAAAAAGGAATAACGGTTCGTTTACAGCACTTCCAGAGACGATGACGCTTTCATCTCTAACGATGAAAAAAGTGAAGGAGCATTAATAAGATCCTTGTCTGCTTTAAGAAAGATATTTTATTAGGACGTTTAATGTCTTATCTAAAAAACAGTCCTTTTTCTCCGTGACCGTAGCTACTTTCTATTTTAATTCGACTTAAATCTTTAAATAAGTTGCTCAGAAGAGACTCGTTATGATTATTTGCATGCTAAAAAAATAAGATTATTTTAATGAGATTTAGCGATAATTAAATTTAGGTGTTACCATCAATTTAATAACGATGCATGAAAGAAACTACTAAACTATATCAAACTAAATTAAAACTACCTTGGCTTTCTCCTGACAGGCACAAGTTTTTTGATACAGTTATAATATCTGACATTATTTTAAATATCCCTTCAGTTATAATATATATGGTATATATATATATATATGGTGTGTGTCGATGTTTTTAAATAAATTTGTGAAATAACTTTATTTTGAAACCGAATTGAAATTGAATTTAATTAAATAATTATTTGTGAATTGTCGTAACGCGCGTAGCTTCATTTTTACTATAAGTTTCAAGTTAATTCATCCAACCATATAAACGGAGAAATAGATATTAAGCAAACATTGAAATTTTTGTAATTTTTATAAGGAACGTAAAGATCTAAAAAAGATTTGTTTGATATATATACTTTTTTCTATATCTTATTTAAAAAAAAAAAAAAAAAAGAAACGAGAAAAATGTTGAAATCTCACCTCGGTATTAGTTTGTCTTCGAGCATGGTTGGTATATCGTCGCTATCTTCGGTGACAGCAGCAAAAAAATCTTGAAACTTGTCCGGGAAATTGCTGGGTGTGCAGTTATTCATGGAAACATGCTCGAAAACTATCGATGTTCGTTTTTCGACACTAACCGCATGGTTATCCGACTTAGTGGATGCTGCCATTCAAAATGAACTAACGAAAGTTACCAAGAGATAAATACGCGTATCACTTGGACGTCCACTGAACTCTTAATCCCCGCGAAAAAATCTTAATAAAGTCTTTGCCTCGATCACACTCATTTCATGACTCGAATCATCGATGACATTACTTTCGTCCTTTTAATTTCGAAAGAAAATCATCGAAAACGTTAATTGATGATTTAGGGGATTATCATCAAAGTATTTTTAACAACACAGATATCCGAGTCTTTGATTTAAGTTGGAATCGATTTTTCAAGAGCTCGAATATCCTCTTTTCGAGAACCACGAGGTCCCGGAGACGCAACAGGATAACGTTCAAAAGCGAACGAGGGAGATGGTAAATTGTAATAACAGTAATGAATCTAACTTCGCGTTCCAGCTAGGTCTTGCTGAAAACTGAAGCTTGCATGTACGTTCTTGCGCGTCATACCACCTCCGTTGTGTTCATCTGACAACGCTTGCGCAATCGTGACAAGGCCTAAAAGTTCGCCGAACGAATCAACTGACAAATGTAGAATAACTCATCGACGAATGTACCGCGATTCACTTTTCTATTCCTTTTATTTTTATTTACATTTATTCCCTCCCCCTTTTAGTACTACTCTTATTCGAAACCAACTAGGAAATTAATTTTCGATCCGTGCAATACGTAAATAACATTATTTCTTTTACCTCAACTTTGCGATACGTTTTTCTTCTTTTAGAAGTAACGATAAAACGTTTTCTTCAAAACTTATTTATATGTTGCGTATATAGAAATAAGAATTTCTTCTATCTCTGTTTAAATATTGATCTTCGAGCGTATCTATAGATTGGTTTTATTTTCTAGTCGAAAGTAAGTGATAGAATAATTCGTCGGAACTTTTAAAAATATTATACGAGACAGGTGAGTTTAGCGAAGACAAGACTAAGTATCTAGATATCGATTAATTTTAAACTTTTGATGAACTACGATAATTAAATCTTCTGAAGTATTTAATTAAAATGAATTTTCAAAGAGTATATACATAAAAGATAGTTTTTATATTTCACCATATTTGAAGAACCATCAAGGAAGAACGTCTTTTGAGAAAAAAAAGAAAAAATGAACTCGTGAAAGAACCCGTCCACTCAAGGAAGCCAACGTAAATCTTGATCTTCTTCTCTGTCTTCTCTAAAAAAGAACTTAATGCATTCAAGACGAGCTTCCTTTTACCCGTTAGAATACTTTAACCTTTCAGCTTTATTCTTTAATTTTTCAATTAAAATTTTTCCCCGATCGAATTATGTCATCGATGTAAATATCTTTATCATCAACATCGATAAAGTATTTAGACACGTGTCAGGTCTACAAATAAAACAGGCAAGAGTGTCGACGGTTTCTTTAATATCATTATACTTGGCAATTTGATAGGAGACAAGTTCGTTATTCCCCTGCCATCATCTTGGAACACCATCTTTATTCTAACACGAGACGAAGATGAATGTTTGTGGTAAGGCTTGTGAAACCGTTTCCTCGTTCAGAGTCGGATATCGATTATATATTAGGAAGACATATGAAGTTCATACGTGACGCATACTACCTCATAATTCCTTCGTCAAAATCTGATATCAAATTTTTTTCTCTTCTATAAAATGAAATAATTCAAGGAAAAGAAAAAAAAGCGACAGATATTTAATTCCTACTCAAATTTATTATATTAATCAATGTTACTTTTTTTTTTAATTACTTTCAACAAGTTTCACGAAGTGATCAGATAATAAATTGAATTATAATTAACTCCTTTAGTATTAGTTCAATATAATCGGCTACTTTTTTGTCTTTTTACTTTTCCTTTTACGGGTTTGAGCTATTCGTCTACTAAAACCTTTACTACTAAAGATGTTGTATTTTTTTACTGCCACTTTAAAATCAACAGCACGTGATTTTTGTTTTTTTTTTGAACGGGCCACCTATCCATTTCACTAACTGTATTTACATTAACTATTTTGTTTTTAATGATCGATATATTTAATTAAATACTTGAGTGAATCAATTTTTATCAATAGACATTTAGATACGCGTGTACAACATTGTCCAAATTAAAATGAAGAAAAAATAATTTAATCGCGTGCAAATGTCACTGTCTCAATATCACGAGAATCTTATATTGATTACGAGCAGCAAGTAATTAGAAAGACGTGTTGCTTCGTATTATATGCTTCGTAGAAGCATACGTTATAGGTGTAAACGATATTATCTTGATTGACTTAATTACATCTACCAACAATTTAAATTTTAATGATTTTCTAATTTTACGATTCGTCGAGTATATCTCTAAAAGAACAATAAAGTCATAATAAAAGTAAATAATAAAATATAAAATATGAAATAGCAGGATATTTTGTCATGTTATTTATCTTATCTATTTTATTGATCTCTTTTTGCTCACTTAATATTTCATCCCATCACTCTTCCCTCTTGGCTTACCTACACTGATATAAAAAATCATATTTGATAAAATATTATTCCAATAGAAGGAATTTCTAAGAATGCCAACTCCACAAATAAAGAGATTACTGCTACAATTTTGTATCTACAAAAGACCTAGTTTCGAATTCGTATGTCTAGCATATTTTAAGAAAACATTATCGATAAAATTGTATCTTATATAGGAGGCATGGAATAAGTGTACATATTTGTGCAAGTACTTTGAAAAAACGGGATGTAACCGACAAACGTTTTACTTGGTGAATGATGGTTAGATCCCAAGATCGATGGTCTTCTCGATGGTCTACTCGATGGTCTACTCGATGGTCTACTCGATGGTCTGCCGTCGACCTCGTGGACTCTGGAGCCAGCGGAAACCATCGTCTTCATATATTCACCTTATGTCAGCAGGAGCAGGCTCGAGAGAATTGGGAGAGATAAAAAAGGAAGGTTACACGAGTTTTCCAAGATGTTGGATAAAGAACGAGGTTAGCTATTGATACTGTGACAGTGACGTTGGAAGCACTTTCGAAATAAGACGACTAAAGGGAGGTACGCACACAGACGCATACACGTTTATAAAATACCTAAGTAAGTAAGTATGTATATATGATACATACTTATGTATGATGTGCATACATGGATAAGTTTTCAGGAAACAATGGATTCTATTTTTAGATACTTTACCTCGATCACTTTCGATTTTTGGCGCATGCACTTTTGAAGAGCACTGCCTCTGGAAGTGGAATAGAAAAACATCATTGATAGAGAGAAAAAAGATAATGAATAGATTAATGACAAATTTAGGATCGATAGACGTTTTGTAGCTTGATTAATGCCTCGATTAAAGATACAAGAATATTTGATAGGCTAAAATTAAGCCTAATGTGTCAGATCCAAATTTCCAAAAATACATTCATTTTTAATACTTACTGAGAGAGATAATTGTCTCCAACTCTAATTTTGCTATTCAAATTACTAGAAGTTAGTAGTTCCTAATATTAGACGAATAAATCTTAGAGAACAATAAGCAAAGTTTTGCCATAATGAACCTATCTTATGAACTTACGAAATGATTCTAATTATGAGTTCAAAGTTGTTAATAAAGGTGTTAATGATAAGTACGTACATTCCAACTTTACTCGTAAGCAGCTTTTAATTACATTTCTTTAGTAAATTGTATTCTATGAAATATATTCAATCGTATTAATAAATTTTTCATAAAAAAACATATTAGGTATTAACAATAAAAGTGTTTTTGAAAATAAAAAAGAAATTCGTGCTAGTATAGATGAAATCCCGTAGTAAGAGTGAGAGAGAGAAAGAGAGATACGCAAGATAAGACACACGGGCATGTGCGTGTGTGTGTGTGTGTGTGT
>NW_014569668.1:205959-234188 GCF_001313835.1 Polistes canadensis | reverse complement strand
AGATTCTAAGATACGGCCATTTTTACCCTTTTTCTCGTTACAGCCACATCGTATTGCAAAAAAATTAGCACCATTCGATTCAGCGACGTCGAATTACHTTTKTATYAAACTGTCGAGAACTTCTACCTGAAAGTTTTTCCTTCACCTCTTATTGACTGGGCTATTATGTGAAATTTGAAGTAGTCGAACAACACGGTAAATAAATTGAATAAGCTGCGACAAAAGGCTCGGGGAAAATAAATATTTGATTTGGTTAACGGATAGATAGGGAGGCAGATAGGTAAAGGTATGCACGCAGGTAGTATACGTTTTTTATGCCAATCAGATATATACGTGGATATCGATTCTACGTTCGCGATATTTGCCTTCATATTATCGTCCGTTATCTGACAACTCCTCCGAATAATTTCAGTATATCTATTTCCGTCGAGCATCAGTCTCATTGTTCACAATAAACGTCCTATGAATGTTCGTTTTCGATGCGTTGCCGACATTTACGTCTACTTCGATACGCAGTTCACGTTTACTACTAGTATAAACGTTTTCGAGTATTTTTATGCATTCGAATTGAAAACGTCATCGGTGAAGAGCATCGAAATTGTTTTATTCCATAGGTAACGATTAACGGCACATTGCAATCCATATTGAGATATGGACAATATCGTAATATCAAAATATCATTTAATTGAATAAACAAAATATTTGTTTAAATAAGAATAATAACAAATGTTTAATAAAATATCAGAAGAAAATCTGGATAATTAACTTGTTTCGTTCAGATGAAACAAACAAAAGCAAATTAATCGTTAAATATATGAATAACTTTTGTAAATTTTACAGCTGTTCCTGTTCTTGTTCACCATTTTGAAACGTGCGAACTTATGGAGTAATTCTTAATTCCTATTCCTAGCGTGCAACGTGACGAACAAATCGGAGAAAGACAAAGGAGAAAGAAATTCTTTTCAGCAGTATTTCATTTAAAAGAAGAAATTTTTTATCTTCCCAGAAGCGAGCTTAGATCTCGTCAATCATAAATTCATTCTTCGTTCAAGTAGAGGTAATCCTGATTGTGAGTAAAGGGCAACTCCGAGATCTCAATCTATATTTTGCTGCCTACTTTACAATCCCTCGGATTGACTTTTGTCTAGAAATGGGTCGAGCTCTTCTACATTACGAACAAAATTTCGAATTCCATTGGTTAATTACGAAGCCTATTTATCGCAACTTTTCGGATGACATGCGTGTACTATGCAAAAGGTGATTATACATTTTATTTATAGATCTGTTCAAATTTATAATGAACAATTCTCCCATGTTATAAAAATTCAAACTTAAAGGTTTAGAGAACTAATGAAACGAATTAATTATTCGCAGAGATCATAACTTCGACATCAATTTTTCTCCGTCAAAATCTACGAAAAATGCGACAGACAATAAAATATCAAATAACATTTTGTGGATCGGTCAGCCAACAATGATGAGTATTGTAATGTACAGCATCGTTATACCGATAATTTCTGCTCTTGGAATAATTGGTAACTCTCTCATTCTCTTGGTTATCATGAAACGATGTTTGAAGACGTCCACATATACATATCTAGCAGGTCAGAAAATGATTTCTTTTCCCTAGCTATGATGTATGAGCGTCTTGACAAACGATTTATACTAGATTGATATCGAACATTAGAAGGAACACGATTCATTTGTTCAACGAATTTATTATTATCGTATGAAAGATATATCTATGCATCAATGTATTATACTTCACTTTGCTAATATGAAAAAATAATGAATTGATAAATAAAATGTCTCTATGCTTTAAACAACTTACGCGAAATCAAAAGAAAATATGATAAAATTATAATAATAATAATAATAAAAGATGTAATGACGATATCAATCTGGAAATTCGTGAGGATTCGCATGAAGTTATTTTCGAACGTTTCGAGCTATCTATCGATTATGGGAAACGAACGAAATTAGCAGTCTTGGCCAGTGCTGATCTTGTAACGTGCACTCTCCTTCTATTCTCTGGCTTGGCGAGAGGAATTTTCTGGTGCAAAACTGGTTGGCTCGAGTTCGATGCCTTCGTGCATCTTCCCCTTGGCTCGATTTCATCCAATATTACAGTGGGGGCTACCGTCTGCGTCACCATCGATAGACTTGCAATGGTCTGTAGGTAAGTAGTACATGAAAGAAAGATCAAGAGAAAATCTAATATTTGCTTAAAACACATCGAATTAATCTCTTCAATTAATATCCATTTTATATTTTCTGCGTCATATTGATTTACATGTCTTATACATTGTAAGTTATACAGAGAAATTTTATTTCCGCGAACTTGTTAAATGGAATATTATTAATTACTCATTAGTAACTAATTATCTATTCATAAATGAAACATATTATTGGATCGAGTTATAAATAATTTCTATTTTTGGGAATACATTTGTTGTAACAATTGAATGTATAATCGATTACAATATAATTCTTATTGAATATAACAATACGATATATATACGAGTATGTATATAGGAGGATAGAATCGTTGATATACAGACATTTACGAAAGAATGCATTGATATAAAACTTTGTAGGGGAAAAAAACTATATGTAACTCGAACGCTTGAACCCTTGTCGCTCTTGAATATTTGGTTTGTCAACTATGCCTTGTATAATCAATCAACGGAACTCACACTAGCGATGAAGTATTCCATCACTATTGAACGCTTCGCCCAATAGTATTCAACACTCGAAGGGTTAAAGGGAAGAAAGTTTAACGAGGAAAGTTCTTTTGTTTTACCGTTAGCCAACCAAGTTGCAAGAATCCGAAGTTTTGTAGTCAGTACATCGCCCGAAGGATGATGATCGCTTCAACCTTCTTCGCTATTGTCATTAACGTTCCCTACTGTTTCATGTACAAGTACAACGAACGTGGGGACTTAATGACTACGGGATTTTTTCATTCCGCGTAAGTTTGATGTCATCTATACATATATTAGGTTGTTAGTAGGTAGAAGTGAAACCTTTAGAAAACTAAACTTTCGTTTGGATTTGATCAATCAAGAATTTTCAAATACTGAAATTTGAAATTGAAGTCTAAAGAAGTTTTCACTTTAAAAACATGTAAAAAACGTCGTTACAGATTGTATAAACTTCAGAATTGGGTTCAGCTGATGATCTTTGGCCTTCTACCAGCCATATTCTTGTTTATCGCCAACAGCATTATGTGTATCAATATGATAAGAATCCTCAACCAAAGAAAAGAATTGTTGAAACGATGTAAAGCCAAAGAATGCAACCAATTGAGGGTACGTCGACCTAACATTTTTTAGTATATAAAAAAACAACAAATTTAAAAATTCGACAATTTATAAGTAGATTTTACGATGACGCTTTCAAACTTTATTTGATATGGTATTTCATAATATGTATTTTATTTCAAATAACAAGCACGCACAATGTTTGAGCGCTGTGCTTAAAGGACCAAAGGAATACATGTGTGTGTGTGTGTGTAAGAAAGAAAATAAAGGCAAAAGCTTTTGCTAGTGGTGATTTTATCAAGTTTTATCGTGATGCTTTCTCGTTTCTTAGGATCAAACAAGATTGACCGTGATGCTAGTAGGCGTCGCATTTGTTTTCGTTATCGGCGAGGTTCCAACTCATTTGGCGTCACGACGTAGCGCAGTTTCTCTTTTATACGATGGCGACCTAACCATCGTCCACGAGATTTTTCTCGAAAGGTGACGAAACAATCTCCGAATCTTATCGATTCCTATTCCATAAGATAGACATCAAAGTTTCCAAAATAAAGATCGCAAATTTATTTCAAAATAAATCCGTACAATGTTTCAATCAATTTTTGTTATTTTATGGGTTCGTAAATTCCTGCATTACTTGGTCCAATTAATAAATGGCTTAGAAAAACTAGACAATTACCAAAGATCAAGCAAATAACAATTTTATTTTTTGAAATAACCCAATTAGAAGAAATTTTTCTAATGAATTATTGAAAATTGTATTCGTTATTCAATGATTTAATAACCTTAATAACATCGTATTTTTTCTTTACAGATTTCGTATATACGCGACCCTCCTTAACGCGATCTCCAGCTCATTCAATTTCGTGCTCTACTCCCTATTGAGTCCACACTTCCTCTCTCATTTGAAACAGACCCTCTGTAGAAAATCCGTGTCACAAAAAAGTAACCAAATTAATATAAAAACTATCGTTTCACAAAATCGAATAACGAATGGATCGAGCTGCGATTTGTTCTAATTTTTTATTCAATTATACGAATATAATATATGCATACATACACGTACGTATGAATTAACAGTAACATATATACACAAATATGGCAATGAAATTTCATTATTGATGAAAATAAAACTTGTAACTATTTTATCATCATAATCGTTTAATTACTATGTCATAATTTTACATCTTTTACTACTTGCATTTTACTGGTAACTCTTATCAACCATTATTTATATAAGATTGCAAAAAGTTAGCGTTGTTTCTTACAATTGGAAATTCTCTTTACTTAATCGTAATATCGTTGAAACTTCACTTTCTTTGTATTATTCTTGTTTTTATTAATAGAACTTCCGTTGTTAACATCTTTCTCTTTTTGACGAATAAGCATTCGATTTGCTAGCACATAAACCGGTCCCTCGTCATCGTTCATTTCGCGTTCAGTATTTAATTTCTTCCATTTAGGATCCTTCAGCGGAGCCGACAGAAAGAGTTCCGAGGCAGCTGGCAAGTTCCTCTTCGATGATGTTGATCCTTTATGATGATAACAAAACTCGCGAATAATGTAGTAAAGTAATTCGACCAAACTTATGACTGAACCGCCGAGACAAAGTCCAAAAATACCGCCAAAGGATGCTGAAAGAAAATGATATTTCAAAAATCAAATGATTTCGTTAAAACCTTGTGAACATATTCATTTCTATAATATGCCTCGTAATTCCTATTATTTGTTAATAAAAAAAAGATACAAAATTTAGTCAAATGAATGTATAAAAGGTAGACAATGAAAATTTGATTTTTATTACTCACCGAGGAGTGTGTCCCAGCTCAAAATATTTACCGTACGATATTCCATGTATGAAATCTTACGAAAGAAAACGTAAACGAAGGAAGCATTCTTGTTGTTTACGTTATGACTGCAAGCAAACGCGACGTATAAAAAAGAAGTGAGTTAGAAATGGTTGGATTTGTGGAAACGGTAGTAGTCAGTAAAAAAGCAATTTGATGTCTATCTTACGTTATTTCAGAATTGTATCCGACATCTTCAACGGGTATACTCTCCGATGCGACATCGTAAAACGTATCAGAACATTGTGGCAAGCAATTGCATTCGCTTTTGAACGATGTTTCATACGTCGAAAGAGTTCCTATAATCGTAAGGAAATATCGTTTATAGCTGTTCAACAATTGTTGCTTTACATTCAACCAAGTTTAGTTCCAATAAATTTCAATTCGATCGTTCGTCGAACGTTCGTTTTCATCAAATAAAGACATCTTATTTCTATTGTAAGTATTTATTTTTTTTTGTTCTTACTTCGATGATTCAAAATACAATCTATGTCCGTAAGAAAGCAAGTCCTACTATTTTCGTCTGAAATAGAAAAGAAGAAAAATGAAAAGAAGAGAGAACAAAAAAACAATATATTTGATTAAGGCTGTTCTCTACTCCTATACGAAAGTGTAAAATTAAAGCTTACGGAAACAACCATTGTTAACATGATTTTCTTCATAAAAATCAGGTGCAATGAACAGCCTTAAGCCTATAATCGATCGTTATACCTACTCGGATAATAAAATGGCAAGCAACCGCAATATTTATGCACGCGCATATAGATACAATTCGAAACGCAAGATTGAAAGCTATAATTTTTCAAACCCTTTACCTGGAACACGTCAATTTATGATATGGTATATAAGTATATACTCGTATGTTATATTTTATGCTTGATAAACGCATAATTACATCGATTGTCTTAGCATTACAAATACTAGAAAAGTAAATCATAAATATGATATAAGAGCCAATAAAGTATTACAGACCTCGTCTTGGAAAAGACACATGCGTCTTCTTAACGGAAGCTGACGTAAATTATCCGAGCTTTCAGTCGTCATACCGGAAATACCAACCCCTATGGTATGTCCTGGCAATACAGTGATCGAATGAATCCCAATATCCGGATAATCGTGTGGATCGTGGATTAGCACGGTGGCACCCACGAAAGGGCTATTAGAACTCTTGTAATGTTCAGCTTCGATGTTCAAGGCTACTGCTAAACCTACATCGCGCCCTGATCCAGGAGCTTTCTAAATTTACGATATTAATTGATTAATGCTTCTCATCTTATACAACTGTTGTAACGTGTTCGCTTGCATTTTATCTATAAGAAAATTCAAGCAGCATGATTTTCTAATACCTGAATCTCTCCAATTCCTGGTAACTCCTCTAATGGTATGTTAGAACGATCACTATCTTCCGACGTATTTTTTAAATCGTAATTATCGTATCTATCCACAAATGTTAGAAGCAATAATCATTAGTGATACTTTTGAATAAATTATTATATTAAAAAAATAACTTTATTAATACCCATATAGTCGGTCCAAATAAAAATGATAATTAAAGGCACAACAATAGCCTTCTCTGGATTTAACAGCCTTGAAAATATCGCTGCAATTAAATTTTTGTCCAAGCCAAGCGCACCTCAATAGCATTGATTTACAGGGTTGCATCAACTGCGACGACCACGTTGAAATTATTATCTTGCCGATCCTCTTTATATTATATTTATATAATATTTATGTTACTTAATTAATTATTACCTCGTACATGAGCCTGTCAACTGTAAATCCTAGAACTTCAAGTGCTCGTGTCGCTATTAAATTGTCGACGTCAATTTTATCGGGACGCGTCAGTTTCATTAACGAAATGAAAAACTTTTCACTTTGACTATGGTTTATACCGTGTTTAGATCTTTCGATTTAATAAAAATACGAGAATACGTTATTTTCAACAATCGTAAAATAAAATAAATAACGATGAATTTTCATCGGAAAAATAATTCGTTTTTAGTTTTTGCGCTGGAATTAAAAACCCGTTTTTTTTGTTCTTTTAAATGGAATATTTTCAATCGATTAGCTTTATGTTCAAATTTACAAACTCCGATGAAAATTCAACACCGAGTAATAAACATTTCACTCGAATAGGTCTTACAATATATTTCCAAAGATTTTTGCATGAGGACTATAAACTTTGTTGTTGTTACAAATAGTAACACCTGGAAAATATATACTCCATATAGGTTTGTTTGTACTTATGACAGTGGCTGTTGGATTAGCATCATAATTATGCCAAAGTCTCAGCATCAGAATGATACAAAAAATAATGCTCATTATGCAAATCTGTAGAGAATGAAATATATCCTATACGTATGTACGATAACTTTGAAATTTATAGAATTTCTTACCAAGAACCAAAGCACGCATTCAATTATTGTTGATTGATGAACCGTCACGTAACGGAATCCATGTAGCGTCGTATTCTCGCAATAGATCTTGAATTTTTCTTTTAAACATTGAGAAATCGCTTTTCTCCTTTCTGTAATATTGTGATTTTCTAAAATATCCACATAATTATGATAGAAAAATTTGATTTGATTTTATTTTACTCACTACGAGATATATCACGAAAATTATGAACTCTCATTTTTATTCATATCATATTTATAAATTCACGTTAATGTTACGAAGAAACGAATTTCGAGAAAATTAAAGAAGACTTGAAGCTGAAAACAACAACTGACTATGAATTTTTTTGCATTGCATTGGCATTTCTTTCAAATACAATATTGAATCGATATTTCCTTGTCAATTTCATTTTCTTTTCAATCTTCTTAAGTGCATACGACGAAATTGCACGACTGAATTGTAAGTCTCTGTTTCTAATAATCTCACTAACTTTCAGTAATATCCGTCTATATGTAGTAAACAGTGGAGTTACGCGTTACGAGCTATTGTAGAGTATATCATAGATGAGATTAGAAATTGCTGACCTGTATCATGCTACTTTGAGAACATTACATAGAAGAGAAATTTAAAGTTAGATATTTTGTGAAATGAAATTGTCTTTTCTAACATGTAATCATTTTCTTGGTATAATTTTTTTTCAAAGAATTATGAATAAATATAATAGAAACATAATTATATTTACTATCTTTTTATACATAGCCTTGTGTTTTCGGCATAGAGAAAGATCAGTAAATTTCTATTATGCATAAGTGTGTGTTTACAAGTATTAATACATATAAATGAAACTTTTCTTTATATTAACTTTTCTTCGATTTATATTTTTCATATATACCTTTAATTCCCGCTAGTTTTTACTACGCATGAGCAAGCATTAAAACGAAGCTAGTAACAGAAAACAGAAATACCTAGATTTATCGAAAGTAATTTTTGATTTAGATCAAAGAAAGTTGGTCACTTGTATTATTAGTTGACTTTCTTCAGAGAAGAGGAGTAACATCGTAAAAATGGCGACCCGTTTGTTAAAAATTGGTTCTGTCCTGCGGAACTATTCTAATAAAACTAATATTGTCAGGGTAAGAGACGTAACATTTACATTATCTATATAATATTAATTTGTATAAAGTATTATAAATTATTGCGATACTATTAATTATAAATAAATTGTTAATAATGACAAAAAATTGATTTACTGTTATAGTTACCTTACGTAATAATAAGAGTAAAGTATTTCAAATATTATCATGTTATCATGTGCGGGAATTAATATTAATAAATTATGTTATATAACAATCTTTTTCTCATTTATTTCTAGATTCCAAAACAATGGGGATCTACTGCTACTTCTTTGAAAGAAATATTAGTCAATCAACCAGCAACCAATGTTACATTATTAGACAATGGCATGAGAATAGCTAGCGAAGATAGTGGTGCACCAACAGCTACTGTCGGACTGTGGATAGATTCTGGAAGTCGATTTGAAGATGATAAAAATAATGGTGTTGCACACTTTATGGAGCACATGGCTTTTAAGGTATATTATATTTGAGATATAGATTAATTCCTTATAATCAATAAAATAAATACATTTGTTATTTAAAACAGGGTACTACAAAACGCTCCCAAACTGATTTAGAATTAGAAATTGAGAATATGGGTGCTCACCTTAATGCATATACAAGTCGTGAACAGACTGTATTTTATGCTAAATGTCTTTCACAAGATGTTCCAAAAGCAATTGAAATTCTAAGTGATATTATACAAAATTCCAAACTTGGTGAAAGTGAAATTGAAAGAGAACGTGGTGTTATTTTAAGAGAAATGCAAGAGGTTGAAACAAATCTTCAAGAGGTCGTATTTGATCATTTACATGCTACAGCTTATCAAGGCACTTCACTTGGAAGGACGATACTTGGACCTACTGAAAATATTAAAAGTATTACAAGAGATGATCTAATCTCCTATGTAAAATCTCATTATGGTCCAGCAAGGTGATTCTCACAGCTATCTTAATAATTAATATGATTTACAATTCATGATTTTTATAGATTTGTTTTAGCTGGTGCTGGTGGTGTAGAACATCAACAATTGGTAGAATTGGCAAATAAATATTTTAGCAAAATGTCTCAACCACAATATGAAGAAATTCCACCGTACAAACTACCAAACAGATATACTGGATCAGAAATAAGAGTTCGTGATGATAGTATTCCACTTGCACATGTTGCTATAGCAATTCAAGGTATAGAAAAATCCTAATATACATATATATGCATATTGTTAGTGTTTTTAAATATCGTTTATTATATCTTTCTGCAATATTTTTTAGGTGTAGGTTGGGCTGATGCAGATAACATTCCTCTTATGGTTGCAAATACCCTTATGGGGGCATGGGATCGTAGTCAAGGAGGTGGAATAAATAATGCTAGCAATCTAGCCAAAGAAAGTACAGAAGAGGGAATATGCCATAGTTATCAAAGTTTTAATACGTGTTATAAGGTAATGTTTACTATTGTAATAAAATTAAGCATTTATCTATTTTATCAATTTTTATTAGTGTTTTTTAATTTTATTATGTAAATTTTAGGATACTGGGCTTTGGGGTATTTATTTCGTTTGCGATCCATTGAAGTGCGAAGAATTTTCGTGGAGTGTCCAAAGAGAATGGATGCGTTTATGTACATCCGTTACAGAAAAAGAAGTAGCACGTGCAAAAAATATTCTTAAAACAAATATGCTATTACAACTCGATGGAACCACTGCAATTTGTGAAGATATTGGTCGTCAAATGCTTTGTTATAATCGACGTATTCCACTACATGAACTTGAAATGAGGATAGAGGTATATATATATATATATAATATAAATGCATTGAGAGAGACAGAGAGAGAGAGAGAGAGAAAAATATCAAGAAGACTTATACTACTATATATTTATTTTAGAGTGTCACTGCCAAAACCATTCACGAGGTAGGGATGAAATATATTTATGATACTTGTCCAGTAATTGCTGCAGTTGGTCCAGTAGAAAACTTACCAGATTATTCTACTATTCGTTCTCGCATGTACATGATGCGTGTATAAAGTTATTAATATGTAATGAAAGAGTCGCCGTTCACGATGTATCCTTTAGTTCAAATTTGTTAATAATATATTCGCAACATGTAATAACCTCCTATTTAAAAATTCGAAAATCTTTGGATATTTATTTTAATCGATATCTTTAAATTTTGCTTTTTAATTAAATTCTAAAATATCTTGTAATGTTACTCTCCATCTATCAACGAAATGCAATGAAATAAAATATCTCTATAAAGTATATAAATTACATGGAAGATATTAATTGAATACATGTAATCGCACTAGCAACACAAATTTTTTGGTACCCACTATATAATTGAATACCTGATTATTTATGATATTGAAAAGAAAGCTCAATACCTACTTCTATTTCTTAATTTATGACTATTATTTACCAGAGTTATATTTTTAAAAATGCCTGTGATAAGACATTTTCTTATGTATTTATATAAACAATTTATTAAATACAGTATTTCAAATAAATAGAATTATAAAAAATATAAAGTTATATTGTAGATGAATAATTCGCAAAGTATTTTATATAATCCTTAGAAATTTAATTTGCATTTAGATACAGTATTAAATACAATACACAAATAATATATATAATTAAAATACAAAACGTATAAATATTTACAAAATTATTACATTTAAAATTTAACTTTATATCAAAGATAAATTCAATTACATGACATCACTTTAATTACTACTAAAAATTGTAGCACATTTAATATTATGCCTCATGAATATGAATTTAATTAATATACAATTGAATTTTGTTGAGATTCATAAAGAAAAATGTATGCACATTTTCTATTTATTCATTATCATAATTGGAGATTAAATTTTATTTATACGTAGTATAATATCAATGTAACTATCTCGCATGATTATTTGATGGCACAGTTGCTTGAGTTGGTGAAGCTGTATCTTTACAGACTTTAGCAGTCATTTCAGCTAATGGCTCTAACTCTTTCGTATTTACTAACTCAAATTCTGTTACAAAATAGTAAAAATGTTTGTAGCATGTATTTACATGTGCCTCCTAAAAAATATTATAAAATGAATTTATTCAAGTTAGATAAAAATTCAGTAGAGCGTCAATATCATTATTCAAATATAAAATGAATCAAATAGAGTCATAATAAGAATTCATATAATTTACTTACTGCTCCTATAGCTACTATACGATCAAAATGATGAATGTATACATGGACGAACACTCTGAAGAGACGAGTTAAGATTTTACGACACAGTGGTACAAAAGTTTTTGGAAATGGTACATCTACAATAAAAATGTGAAATGTGGAAATAAAATAAATAACTGTTATGATATTTCCATACATTTACATAACAAAAAAATATATATTATAAATTATATACCTGTTGACACAGGAAATATAGTTTCGTTATTTATCTGCATTTCTATCCAATCCATAAGGAGTGTAACATACTGAGGAGCCGGAAGAACAGTCGGTTTTTTATATTTTTCCCCATCTGCCCATAAATATTCAAAACGTGCTCCGCCACTCATTATTGGACATGATGCAGAGTCACAGTATTCAGATATGGTACCATATATAAGATTTATTCTATTAAAAAAATCTACAACTAATTGTAAAACAATTATTTACACATCCTATACAAGATAGTTATACTCTTTAAAATCATTTTTTAATAGAATAAAAAAATGTTCATATACCATGAACAGCAATCCAATCATTGAGATCTTCTTTCGGTGGTAATTTTACTACAGATCTTAAATTAATGCCTGAATTAAGCGAAGCTTGAGCTTGTTTATGTAAAGAATAACGTAATGTCCCATGGGCAAACCTTTTTTTTGGTCTAAAAGTCTATAACAATGTTACATATATAAAAAGTAGTTATTAAATATAATATATATGATAAATATTAATGCTTTATAAAATATTTCTACACAATTATTTATCTGATTCAATAAGCAAATTAGTTTTAGGTTATACAAAATAATTTTAATACAAACCAAGATATTTATAATTTACCTTTCCCTTTTGGAAGAATTCCATGAAACCACTTAAAGTAGTCATTATACAATCAAAAATCGTAGATGGTTCTTTAATTAGTTCAAAACTATGAGATTAACCGGCTATATAAATTAATGAAATACATGTACATGATGTATACCTAATAAGAGGTTATACATAGGATCTCTCATATTCGATATCCTTGTATTTATTACAACGTACATCTAAATCTCACAACTTCACATGTTCATAGAATAAAGTAGACTTGCATTTATGTACAAACAAATAATAGCAATTAATATCTCATACAACTTTTATTACTTGTTACATGCACAGCTTTGTCAGTCACAGAAAATAATCGATGCACTTAACATTGCATTACTAATCATTGAATACAAGGCAGTATTCAATTTAATAAGCATTTACTTTTAAATCAAATTAAGTAATATAATTAAATAGATCATCCCTTATCATTGATAAATATAGACTTATTAATGGACATGGGTTTTTCATAAATATAATATATAAAATTAATATAAATAATAATTTTGTTGACATTATTAAAACAAACAAGCCATACTACAAAAAATAAATTGTAATAAGGAAGACTATATAACATTCGTATATTTATTTAAATAATTAATTATAAATTTGTAGTTACAAGGCATAATATCGATTTAATCCAACTTTAAAATCACGTGTTCACGCGGCAAATGCAAAAACCAATGACGTAAAACTCGTCATATATTTGTACTAATTTGAAAACTTGCAAGAAAAATGTGGCATACACATTTATCACATTGGACAAGATTTACTACGGACTGCCAATCATCGATCGCTTTAACTGTTGCGTAGAGTATATAATTCAATCAAATCTTCTTTTTAAGATATTTTTTTGGGAAGAAGATTTGATAAGAATTGTCGTCAATGGTCAAACGAATCGCAGGATGGTAGAAGGTGATAAGTGGTAATGGAATGATGGTGGAAGGGGAAACGCTAAGTAAAATTTGCGATTATCGAGAAACTCGATTCGCTAAAAACGAGACTTGCATTTAACGAGTTTTCTATAAATCGATAATAATTACGTTCTTTCAAATAGGAAATGAAAGACGATTTCTTTTTATTTAAAATAAATCTTATTCAGTTATATATTGACCATTTTGTTCCATTATCTTTTGCCATCTTTCTGGTAGGTTCAAGATTCCACGGTTATAAAAGTCCTTCTCCCTATTTGCAAAAAACTGAAGCAAGTGATTTTTGACGCCTTTGTCTGAATCAAAGTTTACACCATTCAAAGAATTTTGTAAAGAACGGAACAAATGGTAGTCCGATGGTGCCAGATCAGGAGAATATGGTGGGTGTGGTAGCAAATCCCATCCAAGCTGTAACAGTTTCTGGAAAATGATCAAACTTGTGTATGGTCTGTCATTGCCATGATGAAATACAACACCTTTACTATTTATCAATTCTGGACGCTCTTGCTTGATGGCAGCATCCAATTTATCCAATTGATGACAGTACATATTCGTATTAAACGTTTGATCACTTGGTAGCAGTTCGAAAAATACGATACCTTTCCAATCCCACCATACAGAGAGCATAACTTTCTTTTGGTGAATATCTGCCTTTGTTATCGATTGAGTAGGTTCATCTTGCTTAGATAATCTTCGTTTATGGTTAATATTATTGTAAAGAATCCATTTTTCATCCCCAGTTATGATTCTCTTCAAAAATGGATCGTTTTCTTCGCGTTTCAATAATGAATTACAGGTGGTAATGCGTTGAATCAAGTCAGTTTCTTTTAAATTATGTGGAACCCAAACATCAAGTTTAGAAACTAATCCAAGACGTTTCAAATGATCATGAACTGTCGAATTTGATAAATTCAATTTCTCAGCTATTTCTCGCGTTTTTATGCGACGGTTTGCATCCACCAGGGCCTTTATTTTATCGTCGTCTGCTTCGACTGGGCGACCTAAACGAGGTGCATCTTTCAAATCAAAATTACCAGAACGAAATTTTGAAAACCAATTTTGACACTGGCGCTCACTCAACACGTTCTCTCCGTAAACTGAACATAGTTTTTTTCTCGCTTTCACTGCTTTTTTATTCTTACGATAATAAAAAAGCAAAATATGACGAAAATGTTCACTTTGATTTTCCATATCTGGTACAATTTCAAAAAAGAAACTACTTGATAGATCGAAACATAATAAGATGTTGAATCACGTCTGAAATGTTTATGTTGCTAGAGTAAGCTTTTTTGTTTGTGTTAATTGATTAATTAATTTATTTTTTTATTTTTTTATTTAGGCTACTATATAAATCTTCCGGTTTATTGGTCTTTAAAATAAGGTTGTGTATCAGTGTGGCGTGCTCTATTAGCCAAATAATAGCATAGGGAAATTATAAGTTTTACGTAGGCGGATAACAAGAATTAATATCACTCGTGTAACAAATAACAACGATATATTTTATCAACGGTGGAATAACAAATCTTTACAACGGGTACATGTGTCTTTTTCTCTCTCCATCCGCTCTCCTTTGTTACTAACACCTCTGCCCGCTCCCTAGTCCCTTTTTCCTCTGCCCGGGATGTCGCGGCTTTCTATTGGCGGGACGGCTGTCCAATCACATCTAATGATTGCACCACCACCAGTCGGAGCGCCAAATCAGTAAATACAACTAACGATATCTCTGTGCGAATAACGAAATTACTTTTCGAACAATCTAATATATAGATAAGAAAGTTAAGCTCTTAGAATGCTGATCGTAGTAATTTATTTCGATAAGATTGTAAACTATCAATTATTTCATGAATTAATAAATTTTAAAACGTGACATTTTATTGGTGTACATCGATTGAAATCATATTTTTTTAACTTTATCGATTGCAATATGTAAACTCTTTCAATTCAGTTTTTTGTATAAACTATACGATAATTAAGGTTTAATAAAATATTCATTTTAACACAATAGTAAGAGCTCTATAAAATTTGAAAATGTAGAAGATGTATTACCCGTATCGACTATATTTCCTCGTTCACTAGACGATACGAGTCTAGAGAATATTTTTGGACAATAATATAGAAATAATATTCCACAAATTTATTTATGTTTCCAAATTCTTTAGAATTCAATATTTCAGATGATATTAAATTTTAATATGTGAAGTTTAACATTCTAAAGCAAAAGTTAAAAAAACATTTATGGTTTTGAATCACTTATGTATTAGCCAAATAAAATACATCGGGCAATATTGTTTCCTGTTCGAGAAAATGTTCTGTGCAGTTCATGAGGAACGATAATCGACAATCGGTAGTAGATTGAATAGACCTTGGTTTCCCTAGTCAATTAGCGTACGCTTGACAGTACAGAATATGGTATTTAGGTTCTAGAAATTTCGTGAAAGTTGCAATTACAAGAAAATTTTCGACGAATTCGAGTTTACTTACTTCAGAATCCAGTATTCTGTTGCATACGCGTGGCCGAGCATTACATATTGCAGTCAATCCAAATATACTTGTTTATTTAATATAATCTAACGATCGTTTAATATTCAAAATGTCTTTGTTTGGATCTTTAATGGGCGATTTCGACGATGATCCTATATTTGGGTTTGTATATTGATACTATTATTTTTACGATTTTTTTGCATGCATCTACGAATTGCAAAAATCGATTGAAATCGTTCCTTTGACTGTATAACTAATGCAAAAAATATTCTCTAGAGGACATTCACACGTTTCTCTTGATCTTTTTTCTTTTTTTTCTTTCTTTTTTTTTTTTCTAAAGTTTATAAGTATATTACGTTATAGTTTGCTGTTGAAAAAAAGAAAATTATTTTGATACTATTGAAAAAAAAAAAAAAAAAAAAAATGTTATCACGTTCTTTTGTTTTTAATGTTACTATCTTTTCAATTGTTTCATATCAACGGAACGTGTTTATATGTCATCAATTTTAGTTAGTTACAATTAATTCAAATAATACAAAATTTTTCAATGGATCTAATATTTTAGAAAATTCTTAGAATGGAAGCATTATTTAATATTATTATTTTTGTCTGAAAATAGATCTCATATGCGTACTATGAGGCAGATGAACAGCATAATGAACTCCCTTTTTACTGATCCATTTGGAATGATGGGTCAGAATGCATTGACTGATTCCCAACAGCGAAGTGGAGTACATCATAATGAAATGCAAATGATGCCATTTGCTTTTCCAACAATGCCATCTATGAACTATAATAGATTATTCACTAATTTTGTAAGATTTTTTAAGTTTCTTAAGTTTTTTTTTGTAAGGTCATTTAATTTCGTATTAACGATAATTTTGTTAATGTTAATAATACAGGATAATTTGGCATCAAATGGAAACTGTCATTCCTTTACAAGCAGTTCTGTAACGACTATGGCTAGTGGTGCAGATGGACGCCCGCAAGTTTATCAAGAAACAATGTCTACAAGAACTGCACCCGGTGGAGTAAAAGAAACCAAAAAAACTGTATGCGATACAAGAACTGGAACAAAGAAAATGGCTATTGGTCATCATATTGGAGATAGAGCCCACATTCGTGAAAGGGAACAGAACATTCATAATGGAGAGCAAGAAGAACATGAAGAGTTCATTAATCTTGATGAAGGTAATCAAAATTATACATACTCTTCATATAAAAATCCAAAACTACTATGTTTAATTATTTAAATGTACATAAAATTTTGTCTCTAGATGAAGCTGAGAGTTTCAACAATGAGTGGGAATCTTGTACAAGACGATCAGCAGGTGCAATTGCTGGACCACATCATAGTTCATATCCTAACTACAATAGACGTCGTCCTGATTACAAGCAGTTGGCTTTGCCTGATGCATCAGGAAGGTTAGTTTCATAATTCTTTATTAGACATTTTTATTATTTTTTTTATTAGTTTTTATTATTTATAAAAACGTTATTGCATTTATTAGCTCTAAATTAAAGCTAATATTATGTAACAATGTATAAAGAACTCTCTGCATTAGAATTTGTGACTTTTTCTTTGCTATATAACAGATCTGGAAATGTATAATGTATTTACCTATATAAAACCGTAATCATATTATAATATAATTACATAAAATAATTAAATCTCTAAATCGAAGTCACATTTCACATGTGTACATTGCTTCATATATCATATACGCTAATCTACTAACAAATATATATTATTTAACAAATTCCAATGCAAAAAGAGTGTATATCTGTTATTGTCATAAGAAATCTTATCCTTTATAAAACATCAGCTTCACATTTCGCTCTTTAATGTTAAATCACATTAAGTTACCTTTAAATTTAATGTAAAATATTAGATTCTCATTCGAATTGTAGTTGTTTTTGTTACAAATTTATTAGTTTTATTTTTTAGTTTACTAAATGTTAGTTTCATTCTTATGCAACAGATATAAGAAGCATGGAAGAAAGTCTGGTAGAAAAATGTGATTACAATACATTGGCTGAATCCAAATCTCTTGGTGCATTCCTTCTTCAACTTTGTGTATGCATTATTGAAATAAATATATGCATGCTCAATTATGTTCACCTTTACTTTTGAAATAAAAATATTACGAGACTTTAATATATGAGTTAGCACCATTAATAAGTCATCTATGTACACATACTTTTATTTATGCTATGTATATATATATATAAAAATGTATGTATGTGCTTTGTAGAATTCGATTTGCGTGCAAACGTACATTATGTTATATTGATATTATTTTTAATGAATGTTGTCTTTATATCAAAATATTTCACTTTAAATATCAGTTAATGTTTAAATACATAAAAAGGTAGATTGGAATCTCAAATATTCTTTACTTAAACATAAATAAATTACTAAATTAATTAATTAACGTTTATGAGAATAAAACATAACAAAGAAGTTTATCATTTTAATTATACAAATTGTGTGCTTATGCGTATAAAAATACATACGAATTTAATATAATGTACTAACCATGGAATAAATTATACTGCGTAAAAAATTAAATAATATTTTAACTCTTAGCAGTGTCAAAGGTTTGGAATATTTCCAGCAAGGCATTCTTTTATCGTTTACTGTTGTCTAGAAAGTGAACTCTCTCAGTTTATTTTATTTTACTGCTCATACATTCTTATACATTATGCATGCAGATTATAAACAATAGATAAATCCTTAGTAGCAGAGCTTTGAAACATTAATTGATGAGCATATGTTACTTACTATGTAGATGAAAATTATTTTGATTAATAGAATGCCTATGCTAGAAAGTATTATGACTGCAAAGAGTTAATGATGTAGGTATATTATTTTTATTACAATTTTATTACTAGTTATCATTTCTTTTTTGACCTCTATGATTTTAAAAAATTTAATTTTTCTTATTAATTTAATATACCATGTATTCTCTGTTCAGCATAAAATAGTTTATTTTGTGTTATGTCAATCTTATGTTATTATGCTTTCATGGTTACTCCTATAATTCTTCAAGATGGATGCCTTCTCCTAGGCGCAATATTAAATCTTTATCTTCTAAAACTTATGATTTGGCTTCTACTTCACGGTAAGATTTTTGTTTTATATTTGCGTCTTTTTACTTTCCCTTTTAAGGATTTGAGTCACTTCTCTACGAACACCTCATGCTTATTCAATACTACCAAAGAGGTCATGTTCTTTCACCGCCTCTCTAGAGTCAACAGCATACAGTTTTTGTTTTTCATAACGGATTTTACCATATATGAACGAGTATACATAATAAAATTTAAATTTATTTACTGTGTTCTAAGTGTTATAATTTAAAGCTATATAGAATACTTACAATGTTTATTATACATTACTTCACTTCCATGTTTCATTTCAATGCATGATAAGATAATGAAATATGTACTTTGTTATTATTTATGAAAATATATCCTTATACTGCGATGGATACTAAGATTGGTATGGAATATACCACCTTATGTATTGCAGGTACAACCACAAATATTAATAAATTAAAAGCATTGTACACAGCGGTGACAGTTTTGTAACGTAAGTACGTTACGTTACATTTTTCGTTACTTATTACTTTTATATCAACAGGTTTACCAAATTATTCTATTTAGCTAATCAAATTAAATTGTGTTAATGTTTCTATTCTGACGACAAAAATATTTTTTATTTGTATTTTGTCTTAACATTATTCATCTATATTTATATAGTTTAAGAAATATTCAAAAACGAAATTATAATATAAGGACTGTTGAGATAAGGCAAAAAAAAAATATTAAATATTATCACTAATTATTTTTCTAACAACTATGTATATCTATATACAATATTTTCATTTTATCATATTTAATATGAGATTTGAATAAATCGGAAATTTTTCAATTTTAATGAACAGTTGGAATGTTTTATGTATATTAATATAAACTAATAATATTAAGCCATACTCCCAAATAGTAACATGCGTTGAAGCTTCATTTATTTTTCTAACGTAATTTGTAAATAATTGAAGCATTAAAACTAGAATAATTGCATGTTCGCAGCTCTGAGGGGCTAGCATCTTCTGAAGCTGCCCATCAAAAAAAGACAACTACAGGATATCGAAAACGTGAACATACTCCAGACACCGAATCTAAGCATAAGCGTCCCGCAGTGTGAAATAGTAATCTATTAGAATGTCTTAGGATATAATATCACAAAATATAATTAGCTTTGCCTGTATATCTTCTCAGTAATCATTAGTATTTATGATAAAAAAAGTTTGCAATTTATTTGCATTACTATTATATAATTACAAAAAATATAAAATATATCCTTATATTTGTATTCGTAAAATACATTAGAAAGGAAACGTTTCAACTGGTATTATTATTACTCTTATTTCTCTTACGTCTACATTACTTATTCATAATAATAAAGAAAGGAAACGTTTCAACTAAGATTGCTATACTTCTAATTTCTCTTATGTATATCAAAATATAAAGTATAGTATGAAAAGTTACGTTACAGATATATTACTCTTATATGTTAGTTATTATATAAATACTCAAATATTGATTAAAATTCAAAACTATGTCAATCATATAAAATTATGAATAATAAATAAATTAATAAACAGCATATATGAGTTTAATAAAAAATCAATTTTATCGTTAAAAAATATACAAAGATAATCTATAAATTTTAAAGGTAAAAAAGATTCACGGTTTTTCTACTATCGTTACTTTCATTTTTACGTTCAAAAACCTACTTATATTTTTGTTATTTTTAATGTTTTCTGATAAGCATAGGAGTATAATTTTCTTAAAAGTATGATTTAATTTTTAAGGAGGGTTTAAAATAAAACTATACGTTGTTCTAAAAGTTTTATTCGCTCAAAAATTTATTTGCACAAAATAAATGTATTAACTAAACCATATTTGTAATATACCATATTATTAATCTAAAAAAATTAAACCAACCCTGAAATTAGTTTGACCTGAGAAAAACCTGTTGTATGTATATATATAGAAATTAGAATAGTATAATTAAATATATTTTAAATGCTCACCATGTGTGAATTTATAAAATATGTGTTGTTACTTTATATATTTCATATCTTTTTCTCGTTATTAATCAATAAGTTTTGTAACAACACCTAAATATTGAATTATTACAAAAATATTTAAAGAAAAATGAAACTTATTAAATGAAATTATGAAAAGTACGACCCCATGTAGTTTAAAGATATACGTATTTAAGGACACCTAATATTCTGAAAATATATGGAAAAAATGATAAACCTTTATAGAATCGTATAGAATTTGTTCATATATCTTACAATTAGTTTAAATTTGACTAATGTAAAACAAAAAAGATATTAAGAATAAAATGAAGAGCGCAAATTTGTTTATAATTCGTTGTCGGAAAAAATAATTTTACATATAACAAAGCATAAATATGATAGTCAATAGAAATAGAATAACATAAGAGGAAAGCTGGCAAAAGATATAATAGAAGATTATGTTGTATTGGCAGCGCACAGGGTGGACTGACTTCTGTTAATTATCTTCCGCAAGGGTATTAATTCTTGTATTAATGGTCAAGACTTGTGCCAAAAATGTTGAATCACTCATGACAGTAGCTAGAGCTGAAAGCATATCCTTCAGAGTATCTTGCATTATACCCAATTGACGAGCAGTTTCTAATATAATTTCAGTTTCCTTCGCATCAGGATTTATCTGAAACAAAACTTTATTCGTCAGAATCGTTTTTAATCAAATTATTTTTATGAAATTTCAACTAGTAAATACCAGTAATAAAATAATATTTATATGTTAAGATAATTTATTAGTATTATCCAATTTAGAAAAAGAAGATGCGCTTTACAAGAAAAGCAATGAGTACAAATACATATGTTTGTTAATTTTCTTTAATACTGAAATTTAGTTAGTTGAAAATATAAAATTTATATATTATGTTGATAATAATTACTTTAGGCGAGCTGCAAAATTTGCTGAATGGCATTTTAATCCTTTTCTTACCACTATTTGTTTGATAGAAAATCGTAAAAGTTTGTGTATTATTCATGTCTAGGGCAATGGGAAAATATATACCAGCTGTGACATGACCTTTAGTATCTCGGGCTAGTAAACTTCTGAAATTGTAAACCAAATTTCTGCGTTCTGTAACATCAATAGCAGTAAGATATGGCCTTGCTATGTAAATAAGAGCAACTTGTGTTCTTTCCAAGGCACCTGGTCGAGTTTCCCTTTCATGCCATTCGACATAATCAGGATCTTCACCACACAGAAAATAGTTATACTCTTTCTTACAATTTGAATCGTCAGATTGAGTAAACCAGCCCGTATGAGGATATAATTTATCAGCCATTACTGTAATCACACGTGCAACATGATAACCAGGATCGAGAAGCATAACACCTTGACGTCCATTAATCTTGATTTTCAGGCACACTAGAACATGTTCTTTCTCTCCACTATCTGCTGCCGGTGGGCCACCAACATAACTAGCAATATCTCCAATCGTCTGTAAAAGAATTATTTAATATTGTATTTTGTGTTGATAAAAACTATAACATTAAGTTAAAATAAATTTACTTCTTCGCAAGACACTAAGTAGAGCCCGCTTGCTATATTAGGAAACTTATTATTTAAACTACTTAGTCGACGTAATAATTCAAATCCAAGTCCAACACACGTATAGTGTTCAGGTGTTATTAGAGGCTGATACTTGCGATAAAATCGATCCAATTTACTTTCTCCGCTCATAACATAATTCTTATAGAATCTATTCAAAGTAATAATATAATATAACATAAGGTATATTACTAATATCATAGAAATATTTTTTCAAATAAGAATGTAGATACAAACCTGAGGAAGTTGCCAATAGTGTCATATCTATGCTCACGCAATAAACGCTGAGTTTCTAATTCAACACTGCCTGCTAGTTCCTCATATTGTTCAACCGTTGATACGATCAGGGCTGGTGACTCATAATGGGCCCACACCGGCAGGGGTAGCGGCACACCCCTAATCCAGGGCCCGCGTGCCTGCCCCTGTGGCTGACACCATTTTTCTGTCGTCTCGAGTCAACTTGGCCATTCACTGCCCCAGCGACCAACTGTTGGCACAAAGCCATGCTCATCCCTGCAGCTGCTTATTGGCTCTACAGGGCTCTCTCCGTGTTTTATACTCTTCTCTCGCTCTGTAATATCAATGAAATATGTTTAATAGAATAAATATTAAAAAAAAAAAAACATTTCTATTAATATTAAATTTAAGTTATCCTTATTCGATTTGAGTAATGCACTTGTTTAAAAACCAATTAGTTTCCATAATTTGTTGGATAAACATTTTATGATATCCTCATTGATATAAATAATTATGGTTCTATGTTTTAAATAGCTATTATAATGCTTTATCTCTCGTATTATCTTTCTCTAATATATATTCTCAATAAATTAGTATGTACCACAATTCCACTGCTATTTAAGAACACGAATTAACACCGTTCCGTAAGCCAAAATGTGGGAAATAAAAGCAGAAAAGCGGATCGCATTTGCAGTTGGTTTGATGTCCAACATGGCGATAGCGGACGCGTGGTTGACAATCAATACAAGACCAAATAGATACGTATCGTGCCACGTGTCTACTGCGACCTTCGATATAATAACGTATACTCTGTAGTAGTACAGTCATATTATTCGAGGAAGACCCTAGAAAGCGTTAATCTGGCGCTCGGGTAACTTGATATAAGATGATTCACTTATTTTAACAAGTTTGCAACTAATTTCGTCAAAATTATGAAAATTAAACCTAAAGAAACATTATATTATGATCAATCAATTTATTGAACAAAATATATAAACGACTATAATTTATTGAAGAAAGTAACCTTGAAATATTTCATTGTGCTGAATAATTTCTGTAATTAAAAAAAAAACAAGAAGTCTTGTGTTTTGTTATTTTCTACTGTTCCGGCTGTGAACATTAATATTTCCGTTTGAAATTCGTTAATAAAGAAGTGATAACAAATGAAAATAAAGAAAAAAGGATAATCGAATAAACTAAGCTAGCCTATATATTTATTCGCAGTACACAAAAGGTCATTGCCAAAATTAGGACAAAAGAGAGATCTTACGAAAGAAGTGTCACAAATGCAGCATATCACTTGATAACCTCTGTGTCACAGTTTTATTACTCCAATATTATGAAGAGTCTCTATATAAAAATATATATACATGAAAGTTGCTTACCCATACAATGAGCGCACCAAACAAATAAAAACTTTCCCTCTTCAGAAGGCACGAACGTACACGTGTTCAAAGTCCAAGCAGAATTGGGTGGCGGAGCGCGAGCGGAAGTTTATATACGTTCGCGCCGTATTCCCCTTTCCTCTTTACATTTCACAAGCTCTTATCGATGGCGCGTTTCTGCCACGTGATCGTTTGCCTCCTATATCCCTCCTTTAAAAACTTCTATACATTATTTCAAGAATGCATGCAACGTATGGAGAATGTATTTAACAATTATTACAATTTTCACGTATATATCTTTATTTCGCAACAATCGTTTAACTTGTGCAATAATGCACAATGAAGTGTATTATTCAATATTATTATTATTGTTTTGTTCTCATAGAGAGATGCAGTTAAATGAACAGATCGTTTGCGTATGCGCGTTACGAAAATTTTCTTTCTTTATTTCTTTGTTTCTTTTTTCTTCTTCGTATCGTATTAAATGTATCTATCATCAATTTGGACAAATCATAGCATTGCAGAAATCTTATACAATGTGTCATACTTCTGGAAACTTCTTTTCATTGAATATATATATATATATTTTTACCAACTACGTCATTCATCGAATCCTGGAATCACCTGTTGTTTATTCCCGTTCTTTATATATATATGTATATATAAAGCGATGATGTCATAATAAGTAATTGCTGTACTTTATTGGTTTCTTAAAGCACTTGCACAATGGGTGTCGTTGAAACAAGAAAATTACCGTTAAAGAAAATCAATGATTAATGATCACATGTATGTGCATATATTTTTGCCATTATTGAAGAAGGAAAAAAAAATTTTTTTTTTTATTATTATATTAAATGTTAAAGCATAAATGTATGTTACAAGAAACATATGAAAGATGTCAATATTTATATAATAGATGTATAAAATAATCATAAAAGTAACTACGATGAGAAAATGAAAAATGATGAAGTATGTGTAATAGGAAGTGTGGTTGTAGTTTTTTTGAAACGTAAATTAGTATGAAAGACGTCATAGTTTGTAACAGACTACCTACATCACAGTACACAGTCCATATTGTGAGTTCAACGTGGAGACTATCAGCCACGTGATTATAATGTGACCCGATATGCAGTACGATTAAGAACCAGTTACAACGCAATAATCTTATTTACTTATAAAGTACAAGTTGATATCCCGTATTTTTGTTTTATTCAATTCCAAAAGGTTAGGGTTTAAGAAAACAATCTTGTTTCAATATGAAGTAAACAAAAACAAAGCTTAAAAGTACGTAGAAATTAGCGAATTATAGATTACCCCTCCTCCCTTCATCACCCACCGCGTAGTCTTTAATAAAATTAAAATAAATCTTTTCTTTTTTGTACATTTAGAAAATTCCCCTTTTGTTTTTTTTTATCGTTATTATATCGCAATTGAATCTATTTTTATCTTACAATCGGATAAAGTAGTAGATATGTTTTGTAATCTCATCCTTTAAATTCTTTTAAAATTGATAATTTATAATAATAAAATACTTAAAAGCTTATCTTTATAACGAATTATTTTTTTCATTTATCAATATTTTATATATTAATAAAATATGAGTTCAAGCAGGAAATATCGGCTTTAATGTGAGTAGAGTAACGTAATATGCTAAGTTGTTTAATTTAATGATGTAACTGCATATCTTGTTAATGCCTGTATTTAGTCTATAATGATGCAAATTTTAAAAATCAAATTTTACTTTGAATATTTTATTTATCATATTTTAGTTCGAATAATTGGAAAAAATATAATATGTATATATATGTGTGTGGTATTTGTTAAAAATATTTATATACATGTAAAATAATTCTAAATTATTGCACATGCTTAAGCCATCTCTATAAAATATTTTACGTATGTGTAATACGTTCGAAAGTAAGATAATAATAATAATACGATAGAATAAATAATGTTAACTAACTTTGAAACTCATCGTTTTAAAAAATTTCGATATAGAAAATTCAGTTTATATCGATGTGCAGTCGATAAAACAGACGTCAACGTATTAAACGACATTAACCTATTTCTCTGTTAAGTATAATGCCATATGGAAGAAACTATGATAGAAAATATATGAATTACGATATTATATTATTTTCTATAGTTTTGTAACTTTATATAACTTGTCTATAGTTTGTTATTAACTTAGAATTTTTTTATAGATCTTTGATATAAAAAAATAAAAATGATCAAAATAAAAACTTTGCCATTGCTTGATAGAACAAGCACAACTATTGTGGAAGAAGGTACAGTAAATTATATGATTAGAGTAATAAAAGAAACATAATTATTATTAACAATGTTCACATTAAATATATTATAAATATGTAATAAAACAATGTTTCATTTAGATGTCAATGTACCTTATGGTAAAGTTCTTATCGCAGGATGGTTGCAAATGTGGACAGAAGTAGAACCTAGTAATATTATAGAATTACTAACTTTTGTAAATCCAAAGTCTTGGTATTTAAATGGACCAAAACCATATACATTAAATAATGTTAAAATATCTGATTATTACACAGTTGAAGTAAATAAGTCTGAAGAAAATATTGTTAATATTTTAGACGAAATACTTGACAGAGTAACACAAAAGTCTATAATATTTCTTGATAATTTGGATTCTTTGATACTATACGCAGGTCTTGCAAATTCATTACGATTTGTAGAGATGCTAAATAAAAAAATAGAACGATTAATTTGTCTCTTTAGAAGAGATTGTATACCAAATAAGATATTATCTATTGAAACTCTTGGAAATATATATGTTAGATTGCATAAATACCATGGTATGCATTCAAATAATGAATTTACTTATATTGCAAATTATACATATCGCAAACCAGGAGGCACAATATTGCTTGGGTCAGAATTTGTAAGACAAGACATCAAAACATATGAGATACAATCAGAAAATTTTAAAACACAATTTAACTCTGAAAAAAATTCAATGCCTACAAATGGTGCTTCAAAAATTGTATCTTCGTTTCGATTAGAAATAAATGAACATGAAATGAAACAAAAAGAAAACACACCATTACCTTATATACCTGCAGCACAAATGGTAAAGAATGAGTGTAAGATTTTATATGTACCAGATGACGTAGATGATTTGGATGAGGAAGATCCAGATGATGATTTATGCATATAATTTGTATATTATGATTAGGTATATAATATACATCTATTCAAACATATGTTAACCATTGCATATTTATTACACTTTTCTGTACATTCATTTAGATATGATATAAGTGTTGCCTCATTATTAAATATGCCAAGCTTAATATAAAAAATTAGATCGAATACAATATAATCGAGCTTTTCCAAATTTCGATGTTAAAATTGATAAAAATTAAATTTTTTTACATTTCTTTTTTAGTTTGTTAATACCTTATAATCTACTTTATGATATATTATATCTCATCCTTTACGATATATATTTGAAATTTATATCTAACGTCTTATTTTTAACAGCATTAAACTATATATTAATTGAATATATAAAGCCACTTTCTCTTTGGAATTTACCTTCAAGATACACACTTTCATGTTTACTTAATTTAAACAATATCTACATATCACCTGTTTTACAAAATTTAGTAGTTACAAATAATATTAATTCTATTCCATTCGTTAATTTTCATGTACATGTACTTTGATTTCCAAGAGAGATCATACTGTTTTTAAATTTATGTATCATATATATGTCTATTTATTAAAACGTCAAAAGACTTTCTAAGATTACATGATATTAAAAAAATATATATTATATATT
>NW_014569668.1:188867-205934 GCF_001313835.1 Polistes canadensis | reverse complement strand
TTAATCAATAGAGATATATGATACAGAAACTTAAAAACGGCCCGAACTTTCTTGGTTACTTATATATTAAAATAAAAATTTGTTCTCTTTAAATCTCCCATTACATGTATAATTAGTATTTTAAAAAAATATATAAACTATTTGTTTTGAGGTGCTTAGTAAACGAGAAATAAATGAAAAATAATTAATAAAAAATCAAATAAATTAAAATACTACTCTCTATTAAAGTTTGATGCTATATAATAATGATAATAATAACAATAAATAATAATAAATAAATAAATATAATGATAAGATTAATAATAAAATAAAATGTKCTAAGAATATACACTTCGATATTAGTCTTAGGCTGTCAAACAATATAATTCTATTTAGTTTTTGTTTCATTAGAAACTTAAAAGTTTCGAAGTTATTCTAAATTAATTAATCGTAACATATCATGCACTAAATGTATAGAGTAAGTTTTTGTCATAAAAATGGCATGTACCATCAATATGTTGCAATGTTCTACTTTCTAAAAGACAGCGACCATAATGAACAGCATCTTCTCGAGTTTGGACTATTCCAGCTTCTAATAACCAATCTACTAAATCACAACCAGTAAAAACTCCTCTATGCACTTTCAATAATCTTCGTCGACATATAGCTATCCTTGCTCGACATTTGGCTAAATGACATCGATTGAACTGCTCACGAATAGCTTTCGTTTCTGAACTCAATGCATCTTCTGGAGGCAATTGTAGTTCCGTTTCTGTTAATATTAAAAAATCATATATGACATATGATACACTTCAACGGTAACATACATATAAAACAGAAATAAAAAAAAATTATCCCACCACCGCGCCATTTTTGACTAAGTTGCTGTAACCAAAAGCCTAGTTTATTAAGGCCAGGATCAAGTCCAAATATTGCAAAAGCTATTAATGATTGACCAAAATTTAATGCAATATCTAAGAACGCTAATTCTGCATAAATGCCTATCATTTGGTCCATAATTAATGTACTAATAGATATTGATAAACCCTGAAAAATATAAATATGTCCAATTTAATTGTGATAATGATACATAATTATGTTATTATAAATAAAATGTAAATATTAAATAAGTCTTACAATGAATATAGAACATGAAAGCAGAATGAGGAATACTAAATGTCGTAATATCTGTGGATCTTCTGAATCTGTTGGAGTTACATTTTCTTCTTGATTACAATCAAAAGGATAAGTATTGTTTCGACTTACAGTACACATTGAATTAGGACAAATATTTTGAAATTCACAACCAATGCTATAAGAATAATTTATTTATGTTAGCATTTTATGTATCTACAAACTTAATATCTCATCCTGTATATAAGTAATATAATTTCATACATACATTGGGGTGCTCTCTGAATGAGATGCAATATCTTCCACATCAACAACATTTCTTCCATTAGTATCGTTACTGAGATTAGATCTTTCTTCTTCATTATTTGCATTGCTATACGTGGTTAAATCATTTCTTATTTGATGATATCTTTGTTGTAAAACTAAACAACCTAATGTTACTGTATACAATAAAATGGTTTTATTAAATTATTTCTAATAAAATTTTTGTTCTTTTATTATGTATGTACATATGATTCTTACCAATAAAACAAAATATTAATATAGCAACAGATATAGCTGCTTGACTCCTGCCGAGTTGAAAATTCGGATTTTGTAAATCAAATTCGATTGGTTTCTTTGGCGTTATGCAAATACACATTAAAGATACAATCAAAGCTGTTACTCTGTAAGTAACATTCGTTAATATAAAGTATCTAAAAATATGAATCAATGTAATATAATATTTTCATACCCACAACCACTAAGAAGTAACCATTTTTGCATATTTTGTACAAATGATAATGAATGCGAATTCAAAAAAAGAAGAGTTACTGCTATTGCAACTGTCCATATTCTACTTCCATATACACCTAATGAAATTAAAACAAATTGGATATACCTAAAATGAGATAGTTATTCATATTTAATAAAGAAATCTCATTATTAATCGTGTAAATTATTTGTTCATAATAATTTACCATAAAATAGATCCAGTAGTATCTGCGTCGAGTTTTGTCCAAATAATAGTACCAATCGCAGTAATCAACTAAAAAGAAAAAAACATAATGATTAATAAATGTGTACAAGAGGGTATGCTAAACATATAGATAGGTCTGTATAATCATTTATATTAACAAACCTGAGCGATCACGAGGCAAAGAGTATATCTGTGTGTTACACTTTTATATTTGCGACCCACACCAAGAAAACATATTAGCAGCCATACACAAGCTACCACAGATATAGTACTTATATCAAAAGAGAAAGCTCGGAGTTGATGAGCGTAACTGGCTGGTGTTACGCCAGCATCAATGGCACTAACTAATTTTGCTGATATGAACATAAGCGGAGCGGATAAAAATGTACAAGCGACCATAGCTGATGCTATTAAATCAATTTCAACATTGTAACGTAATGTAAATATAAAAAGTGCTGGTGCTGTCGGAATTGTACCATAAAGAAATCCATATGTACTTAAATCTCTGGTATCAGTAACATTATCACCGGCATTTAACAAAATAATCGATTCTCGAATTACAAGCGGAAGTACTAACAGTTTAACTGATATCAATATTCCTGGTATGACTAGAGCTGTACCTTTTAGTTTGTGTACTTTTCCTACCATCATTAAACCAAGAAGAAATAAGGCACTAGCAGAAAAAGCATTTCCAAGTACTTCGAGAATAGCAGCAAGAAAAGATGGAATAACATGGCTAAATATTACATTTCCTATGATGCCTAAGATTGTCATAAATAAAACTGGATTTAAAGCGACGCCCTTTATAACCGAATAAACCATTGACCAGCAAGATTTATTTTCTTCTAAAGTGCGTTTACTAATTTCTAGTAATATGAAACCAATAGGATTTAAGATAGCCAGTGATATAGGAGCCATGAGATATAGATATGCAGCATATTCGGGATGAGTTTTCTGATAAATGGCACCAACTGAAAATAATAAGTTTGTTGATGTAAATAAATTACTTATTAAGAATATATTTTTTTAATAAACTTACTCATAGGGTAACCTATCGCAAAATCATTGCTTTGCGTTGTAAATATTGCAAAGAGGGCTGCACGACCAGAATTCGATGGTTTTTTAATCAATAATGATACCACGAGTACAGTAAAAAATACGCAACATTTTGCAAGTAATATTGCAAGTAAAAAACTCCAATTGACCAACGTAAAATCTAACTTGGCCAATGATGTAAAAATTAGCGATGGTAGAGCAAAAGTACCAACAAAAGTATTTAAACCATTTGCTTCTATTTTTGTAATAATATTAAATCTTCCAGCGATATACCTAAAAGATAATATAATTTTTAAGATTTAAACGTTACTTAATTTTCTATAATACTGTATTTATACTTGGAAAACTAGCAGAAAAATAACACAAGTTCTTACCCACATAATATTATTCCGAAGCATTGTATCAAAGCAATATATAAATTATCAATTGGATCAGAATTGGTTGTTATAAAGCTATCCATATTGATTAGTCCAATATTTGACGAATTAGTTGACATGGTTCTGTTAAAAAAATTACTTTTAATAAAAATTGTAAATGATATTAAGAAGATGTTTTATAAATATATTACACATTTTATTATCTCATAATAATTGTCATCTTTCCAGAATAATTTGTGTATATTTATTTAAATACAGAGATATATGGATAACGTTCCCGTATAATTTTCTTTTTATGGTCATTTTTTACACGAGAAATCCGTATATGATTTATCCGAATCATTGCTTTTTAATACTTTGTTTTTTTTTTATGTAAAAATTGTATAGGAAACTTCACAATATTAATATATATAATCGTAATTTTTAATAATATTCTTTATAAATTCGTAACGTCTGTTTGACGAATAAACATGTTTGACAAAGGTGTTTCCATAATTTTTAAATTGTCCATAGCTTACCGTTGTAATTTTACCGTGTAATTTATATAAAAAATAATTTAGAAATACTCGGTGCCTCAATCATGTTGAAATTAACGAATATTATTTCAATCGACGTATAACAAATTAAAATGTCACGTTTTGACACTTAGTTAATTCATGACTTCGCCGATAGTTGGCGATCTTATAGAAATGCACTAATAAACCTAATCTGACTTTTTTGTTTAAATAAATATATTTATTCTATCTCTAATTTATATTAACAACAATTCTAATATATATATATATATATATAATCAGATTTTTATTGCACAACTTACAAAGTTTTTTACAATGTCTTATCATTACTTTACTTATACAACAATTCTAATATTTTTCTATCATTAATTATTGTAAAAGAGAAATTATTGCTAAAAAAGTAACTCAAACAAATAGTAGTCATTTTAGAATCAATAACAATGTTATTGAATTTTTTAAACGATTCCTTTTTTTGAAACTTTGTCAATACATTTTTAATGGTGCATCATCCATATATCAGTACATATTAAGCGTTTATTTTGTCGAACTGTGAAAACTTTTATATTTGCAGCAGATATGTACCGATATAGTAAGTCATTTTGATCAAACTTCGATGAATTTGAATGAACGATTTTCCGTTAGCAATGTAGCCAACAGTAGAATTTCTAAAAGAGTTGCCAACAATAAAATTGCAGTTAAAAGTGCAATACGCTGACGAGTGACTTATGCAATTAAAATGTCTACTGTTGGCTATATGATTAAAAGTTTAGTTGTTGGTTGCATTGCTGATCGAGTTAATCGAAGATGGTTAAGTGGTTTTAAGATACCAAAATTTTACGTTCCTGGAATTAAGTTGCAGAAGTCAGGATTGAGTAAGTTGGAGAACGGAGTGTTAACAAAAATAATTCCACTGTCTATGCAGTTTTTATAACTGATTATATAAATATCGGTTGGAAGAAATCAAGGAAAGCCGAAAAATTAAAACCGATTTATCTCTTAAATTATATATGTAAACGTTTTTTCTTATATTTATAGATAATCTAGAGAAAACAAATATTAATGAGGTAGCTAAATAGAACGAAATTTTCCAAACAGTTTTGCAATAAGGAATATATGAATATAATATTTAGGAAGGAGGAATATTTATGAGAATATGGGTATAACATTCTCTAAAGTATTAAATTTATAATTATATATAAAATATTACATTAGTATGTGATCAGAGAGAGAGAGAGAGAGAGAGAGAGAGAGAGAGAGAGAGAGAGAGAGAGTACTGCAAATGTTTTAATAATACGATAAATGATAGTGCTTTAAGATATGTCAACATTTTTAGCTGATATGGTAGATTTGGCTTGTGACATGTAATAAAAATCAAAGTACATTGCCACGAGATCTTTTCTTGTTGATTTTTTCTGAATAATATTACTGAATAATAATATTAAATAATAATTTTAATCACATACTTATACAAATATAACTTTACAGATTATAATATTTTTACACTCATTTTATATAAAAAGAATAATAAATAATGTGTTAATAATAATTAGTTGATCATATTTTTACACGATTTTATTTTATTTTAATCTTTTATTTTATTTTATGAAATTATTACATTAATTTATTTGTAAATACCAATCTTCTACCATTGGGTATATTAAAGGAAAATGACGATTACAATTAAATTATCTTTTTTTATTCGGGAATATGACGTGGCTGCAAATTGCATCTCTATAGAATATTTAATTCTGAATATTTAATGAATGTTGTGGAATTATATAGCATGTATGTGTGTAGAATATTTCTCTCTATTAAAGATAAATGATAACTCACTTATCGCATTTTTATATATAACGAGTACTGCAATAAGTTATATTTATATTCATTTTAAACAATAATATTATTTAATATTTTCACGCGAAAAAGAACATTCACTTCGATATAACTTATTAGTCTTTTTCTTCTCGTTTGATTACTTTAAATTATATCAAGGGAACAAAAAAAACAATATTATTTGTGAGAGCGATATCCCGAAAATGTAGTATAAAGACGTATCAGATGTTGTATACTTTTCGTAGAAATCGTAGTGCAGCTGCAAGATGCAAGATTTTCTAAGGTATCTTAATTTTTTCTGTCCTGTTTTTATATAGCAGCTCCCTACCGAAATGCACAAAGCATTTGCGTGTGACTATGTAACGTTGAATGTTACACAGGGGTTGGTAGAGTAGAGTGGTGGGGGATAGAAAGAAGGAAAGTGGCGGGGGAAGAAAGAAGGAAGGAGGGAGATGAAATGTGTAGGATACATTCTATCGCAGTGGTACGGGGTAGCGGTACGGGATAACAGTGCTCGCAGCAAAGCAACATTGCCAAGATGGATGCCCGGGCTCGACCGTCGAGAAGTATGGATTTTACCGCGTGATTCGTATGCGTGCTATTTCTCTTCCACCCACTGGACAATGGGAGAAATATAAGGACGCGCTAGGACACGAGTGAGCCAATGCCTGGCGATAAAATAATACTTTTCCAAATTCGAATTCGCGAATTCTCGCGGCCGCGATAACGAATCACGTTCTCTTTACCAAGTGATGAGTAAAATATCTGACATCGAGAAACGAGTTAGTGGATTTATACAATGGTGGATAACAATTGTATCATCGAGGGGAACGTCAAGTTTCGCGATGGGAAGAAGGTGAGTTATATTTATACGTATCTACGAGTACGTGTTTTGTCACATTAAATAATACAATATAATCAACAATTCGATGAACGGTAATGTTTATCGCATTAGGATCTTTCTTTATTTTCTGATGCTTTGCTCCACGTTGATAGTAGCGGCAACGCGCCGGTTCCTTTGAACCTAAAAGAAACAAAGAAAGATCTACTATCCTTTGGTCATATTTATTAGGCGCTTATCTGAAGGCCACTTGAGCACGTAATACCTGCTATATTCAGCAAAATTATGTAATACACGAAAGACACATAATCGATATGTATATGAATCTGTGCTAAAAAAAAAAACTATTTATCTTGATATAGATATTTTCCAGAAATTTGCTAAATATATGTTAATGATAATAATTATTTGATTTTTATTGATGTGAGATAAAGGAATAAAAGTATATATATATATATATATATATATATATATACAGTAGTCAGATAATTTATAAAAGTTGTTCTGTTATTACTCATTTATTTTTTAAGTACACTTCAATAAAGAATATTTATAGTTTATCAGAAAACATTTGCTGTTTGATATAAATTGATATAAGTAATATAGTATGAGTGGAGTATATATTAAGATATAAGTATGTTGTGTGTATTTGTGGAGTACAAGTTATGAAAGGCTAATTCCTTTTTCCTTTGTTTATATTGGGGTAGCAAGAAGTATTTAAGTCAAGGAGGGTAACTGACTCTTTTATTTTTAGTCATAGAGGATATAAAAGGACCTAAAGGTTCCAGACTTACAATCAATCACATGAATCAGAATTGTGTAAAGTATAGCTATTTAATATGCACTTTATATATATGTGTGTGTTTATTATTGAAACCAATATTACGACCAATATTCATATAAATTTCATGATTTAGTAATATTACAATCTGATTAATGAATGTATAGGTATTATGAATTAATTATTCAAATTAAATAAAGATCTAACAAAATATATTTACTCGATTACAGTGGAAGTCACGATGGTGCGTAATGAGAAAATTGTCACCAGTAGCAGGTAAATCCTACTTTTCATTATTTTGCATAATATTGTTTGTTTTGAAAGATCGTGTAAGCTTGCAAATTATCTGCTACATGAGTGCATTGTACTGTAGTAAGAGATATGTAGCAGGAAATGTTATGATTGCATTATAAAGTTGCATGTATTTTCATTTTTGATATTTTCGTGATATGAATATTATCTTTTTGCTTACATAAGCATAGAGTACATTTATCTCTTTCTTTTTTTATCAAATGTCTTTCAACCAATTTTTATAGATAATTTTTTTCCTTTGCTCAGTAAATAAGATCCTATTTCATCTTTAAAATGTGAAGCATCCTTTAAAATAATTGGTAATTAAAAAATTGAATCATTAAAAAATTATATTCTATTTAATGATAAAATAACTTAAAATAATAAAACAGAAAGTTAACTGTATTATTCGTTCAAAAGTGTCTAGAATATTTTTACTTTTTCTCTTATGTTAGCTTGAAAGAATACTTTCATGCTTATTATCAGGATGAAGGATCTTTTCTTAGATATTTTTGGTGACAGCTGGCACATCTGTTAGAGATTAACTATTTGAAGAGACAAAAAATTTGAACTACCCTACTTCCAGTAAAAGATATCAATGCACGATTTTGTAGCTATTATTTTGAAATACTTCACTTTATGTGGTCTTTTATAGTATTTTTTTGTGTATATTATTATCTTATTAGATATATGCACATATAAATTTTTAAAATGATTATACGGTATATGAAAGTGCTTTTTGTCTTTTAGATTGTTTGCATTTACAACTTTATGGAGATAGCAAGGATCGTTATAAGCAAGGGCAAACAAAGGCATCCTTAAGTTTGCAACATTTTCTTGGAGTAGAAAGTGGTTTTACTCTTGATAAAGAATCAAACACAATAGCTATTATTTGTCAAGATGTAACTGTCGTACTTGCTTTTGATACGCGAGAACGATTAATACAATGGCAAGTAAAGATATCAAATAACTTAGGAGAAGGTACGTTATAAGTATACTACACTATCAAATAACAAATTCTTTTCAAAATGTTTATGATCTGATGCAATGATTATTTGATCTTTGCAGATCAACAATTTTTAATATTAATATCCACTGCACCGTCGAAGGCAAAACTAACGAATGGGCCAGCACATTTACATATTCAAGATCGTCGATTTTGTATTACAGTTGGTATTCCACCAAGGTTAGTTGGAATATGGGAAATTGGTCATTTACGACGTTACGGTGTCGTCGAGGGAAGATTTTGCTTCGAAGGTGGCTCAAGATGTGGTCGTGGCGAAGGCCTTCATGTTTTAATAACGGACCAGGGTGACGACATTGTTAAAACATTGCAATTGGCTGCGGAGGGAAAATTATCTACGAAAAAAAGACCGCTTGGCCGTGAATCATTAATACAAGACAGTCCTCGCCGACAATTTAGTAGGTCTGAGACTAGAGCAAGCGATTTTTTTCCCTCAACTGTGTACTCTTCAACAATATCATACGAAGACCATTGTGATGGTTGCAAGAATGGCAGCTCGTCTTACTGGTCATCTGCCGAAAGTAGACAACAAACTGACGGCGAAGGTGATTATAGCTGCAGAGATACAGTTTCTGTTTCGGAATTGCCCGATCAACCTAGCGAATGGCGTACCTGTTCTCTTACTCGTCAAGGTACGACTGGTCTCGAAAGATGTGCCAGTTGTATTAGCAAGTTAGGAACTGTATCGAAATCTTCTACGTTGATAACGGGTACTGGTACAAGTAGTATAGGTAGTCCAGCTGGTGCCGTCAGCAGTTTGACATGCCACCTCCAACCACGAACTTTCGATCGACTCTCTTTATCTTCGTACAGCAGCAGTAGTCACGATAGTGATTATTCTGGATCTCAACAAGTTGATTGTCATTGTCCTCAATCTAAAAGCTCACAGGTACAAAATGTTCGTCGATCGTCGCTCAGTCCAAATGTTTTACCACCAAGACCACCGAAACCGTCCCAATGTACTGCCACGAAAAAATCAAAGAAACCTCCAATGCCACTACCGAGCGAACAAATTACCACTAATGTGCACAATCAAAAGAGTAACGCGCAAAGTAACGTACGTAATAGCAATGTTGGACCTTACGAAAATTATGATGTTCCGAAAGCTATCGTCGGACATCACATGTTATTAGAACAATCACCGCAGACGGATCAATATTACGATACTCCAAGGAAGATAAAGGAGTGTTTAACGATACCAAAAACCTATCCCAATTATGATACTCCTCAGGCCCCACAAGCTGTTGTCTTGCAACAATGTGGTTGTCCAACAAAGCTTAATATTCAATCGCCTAGATCATCGTCAGCCTGTCCATGCCACAATGTCATGAGTTGGGCTGGATTCGTTTTACCGTATTGTCGACGTGGAGCAGGAATTGAACCTATGGGTGTGACAGTACACCCTGTAAAGCTATCGGGAGAAGGAAAAATGCCTGTTGTTAATGCCAGTGGTGATGTTTCTATTTACGCCACTGCTAAAAGAATAAATAAAGGACAAGCTAATGAACCTAAAGCTGATGATAATTGTGAATGCGTAACCAGCAGCAAATCAAATAATTACGAAAATATTGAACCTGTTATCGATACACAATCCGAATCGAAGCAAACAAATTATGCTAATATCGACTTTACTCAATCGTTAGGACATTATGAGAATAGTAAAGATGTTCTAACAAAAAGTGGTATTTCACAAGAAGAATTGGAAAAGTTCGCTGATCAATTAAAAGATACAAAAGTAGAAGCATCCAGCGAAGAAAGTTCCTTTAAAGTTTGTCAGAAATGTGGCCATGTAAAAGAAAGAGATAATGATTATTTAGTAATGGATCTAGATAAAGAAGTACCGAAAAAACCATTCACTGGTTATTTACCGATGCAACCAGCTCATAATGCTTGTTCCAAAGAAGTGCTGTCCAGAATTTATAATGGTATGAAGAGTTCGAGCAATCCAACTTTGTCAGGTTCTTCGTCAACTGATGGGAATAAAAAACGTTGCGATTCGGAATATCGTGTCCCAGGATCGGCGATGTTATCTAGTCCATATCTTCGACGTCGTCTTTTAGATGGAAGCAATGGCGCTGAATCAACTGGAACGATCGGTATTTTGTTAAGAAAACGATCTTATTCGGCCGAATCAGCTCACTACTTAGACGATGAAACTCATACATTCCCGTCCACTCTCACCATACATAAGTGCTCTAGTGAAGCCGATAAAGCTTCCCTGATAAGCAATGAGCCACATACATCTTGCATGAAATCGGAAATGAAAATAAGTCAAGAGAATGGACAGATATCGGTTGCTTCGTCTCAACCGTTGTTCATAAAAATTCGTCGTTCTTCATCCGTACCATCGAAAACCGGTCACAACAGGGATTCCTCTAGTAGCAATGACTCGGGAGTATCCACTGGTTCTCTTAGTCATAGAACTGCTGAATTTGTGGAATTTGAAACATCGTCCGTAGCATCGGTAAAGAAACAAAATGCTTTGTCGATATGTCGTAAAAGTCCACCGTCTACATGCTATCACAATAGTTTGCCAAGAAAATCAAAATCTAGCGATCCTTTGAGGGAATTATCATTCCAATTTCAAAAGACAAAGATACCCACTAAATCATCCTCTGCGGAAGCCGATATACCTACGTGTTTGCCGAAAAGTACAAAAGGGTTTAATAGCCCTGGTGAAATATCGAGTAATGCACCTTACATTGACTCCAGAAGTACAAGCAGTGGTACCTCCGATATGTCTGATTATATCGAGACACTTTCCTTATCTTCTCATTCATCATCTGATACGCCAGATAGTTTAAGGTCTGTTATTAATTATAATTTTATATAAATTTTTGTGAACCAAGATTATGGCAACTTTTGGTTCTCTTAAACTTAGGTTGGGAGGCAGAGCTTTAACTACTACGCTTCGACCTCGCAGTGGAAAGGAATATTATAAAATCGATCGAAATATTTTGGTGGAACAAGGTCGAACATCATCTGCCAATTATGCAAATATTACTCCTGTGCTTGAGAAAAGCGAGTCTCCCTCACCCGGTTATATAAGCAGCTCACCTTTTGAGCAACCCCAACCCATTCGCGAACACTTTCTGTTTCCTGAAGTAAGTAACGTGCATCGACAAAAATGTTTTATAAAAATGATCTTGATAAATAACGATTGTAAATATTACAGGAAGCTTAAATAACGTAACGTCCATAGCAACGTTATTTTTGAGAAGAAAGTGGAAAACTTGAAGTTCCTAGGAATCCAAAACCCATAGGAGTATTTGCGTTAGAGAAGGTAATTCGAGTTATTGTCACTATTTACACTATATGCAATGGTTTTGTACTTGTTCGAAAAGTACAAAACATCGGCAAAAAAAAAAGGCTTCTCGAAAAGCCCTTATAATACACGTTTGGTATGTTACAGTGTTTACAAAAGAAATAATAGTCGCGAAAAATTCAACAAAATAATTATTGCAGGTCAAAAGATTATGTTCTATGAAAATTAACTTTTTCTTTTTGTTTTTTATATATTTTTTATATCATCTTACCTAATTGAATCGAATTCATCAAATGATATAACGGTATATATGTAGAAATTAAAGGAATTTGAGATTCTAGCGTATAGTAAAAATGTGGTCAATGATACGGTACTTCCTACAACGATTTAAACAATTTCTAAAATCTACTCATTAAAAACTGTAATAGTTTGTATAGTAATAATCCTGCCCTAGGATAAAAAAAAATACTATACATTGTATAGTTTATATGAGTATATCATTTTTTGAACATATTTTATTTTATATGAGTATACTTCTATATAAGATAATCGTAGTGAAAATTAAAGAATGTACTTAAGGGCTCTTTATTTAGACTGATTACCATAACCACTGTACATCTGCATCTGTGCATGATTAAATTATTTTCTAAAAAAAAATAAGGTGAAGAGATAGTTTTAATAGTCTTCTTCCTCTTTGAAGGAATTTATACGAAGGTTACTGTAGGTCTTTGGGCAATCAAACGGCACTATATATAAATTAGAAAGAAAACATCAGAAGAAATCCTAAACAATGCAACTTCTTAGCGTATGAAGTCATTAATTCATATCTCGAATTTATATGTTAGTTTATTTTCGTTGATTTTTTGAATCTTATGCAACGAAATAGCTGGTGCGATTATAATATTATTTACAAATTTTTTATTCGCAAAATTATAAGTTACAAATGTACTTAAAAGATAGTGTATTCGAGTTTAATTATATATTAATATAATTGTGTAATTATATTTTCTATGGGGAATAGTGAGTAAAATGAAGTAAGTTTTTACCAAAAATATTTATTTTATTTTTTAGCGGTGCAAGATCTTTTAAAAGAGATATATTTATTAGTAAAATAGTACTAAAAGTGATACTAGCTAAATATATTCTGAAACATAAATATTGCCAAAGTTATGTGCCCTATTTCACACTTCTTTTAATAATGGAAATGAAGAACATATGTCACAACCTGTGTAAAATACTTCACTTTCTTTTTTCCATTAAAAGGAAAAAAAGAAACAGAATAAAATCTTGCACTTAATTAGTTGATACATTGGGAAGATTGATGTAATAGGTGATATTTAATGCAATAATAACTACAATAGAAGTATATATAAAATCAATATAAGTTGTTTTGCACTAAAATATATTAATATAAAATATTCTATTATATAAATATATACATACATAAAACATACACATACAGAAAGAAGAAGAAAGCGAGGGAGAGACGTGTACATATACTTTTTGCTCTTATGGGCAGATGAAATAAGTATTCAAAGTCAAAATTAATATTAGGTCATTTAACAGATGTACATTTTAGAGTACTGCTATAGTATCATAAATATTCTTCATTAGTGAAACACACAGTTCTACATGTTACTACACACTTATGTTTTCGAAGATATTTATATTAATCCTTTGCACTTCGTTAGCTCTGCTATATGTAGAATTCTATCATTTGTTTTGTAACTCCGGTGGCTCTGTTACAGAGAAATTTCTATTTTGTAAACGAAAATACACATTTTCTTTAAAAAATCGATTTATTTAATCAATAGCTAGTAAAAAAACGCGGGGAGTGCAAAGGTTAATATAAAACTAAAACAATTCAAGGTGAAAGAGTTTTATGCTAATTTATACTTTTATGCTGATTTTTCCTCCAATACATGTTTCTGAATTGTTATTTTTTTTTTGAAAGATCAAATTTTTGTGATACATACACTTGTATGAAGAAAGTATAGAAGAAATATATTTCCATTTAAAACTATGAATTTTGTAAAAGTATTAAAGTAGTATTATCAGAAGACTGAAAATAGTAATTGTGTGGAGTAATAATAAGGTGATATCAGGAACCTTAGAATACTTTTTCGTAATATTTTATAATATTTTTTTCTATTCCATTATACACAACTCTTTACATAGTTAGAATAAATAATATCTTCTATCAATTATTAAAATTAAGAAAATATACAAAATGTAAAAATGAACCTATCTTGATTTTTAAATGACATGCTTCACAAATTATTATATGCTATAATATTGGTTTTTGAACAGTTTTATATAGACGATTCTTTTGGGGCATTCCGTAATATAATTAACTTGTACACAAGACAAAAGACATCACGCTACGATAAATTATGCAAATATATCAGTTATTAATATACAAAGATAATATATAATGTAAAATATTTAACGTTGTATTTATCTTACATAAATTTAAATATGCTGGAAATGATTAGACAAGATATATAATTTTAAGAGTTTCAAAGATAAAGCTGGTACTATATCTATGTAATTTACAATTCTATTAAACAATTTGTATATTGTAAATGAAACTGACTGCCCTAAACATATGATAATTGTTATATTTATTATTTAGAGCATGCATCCATAATCTAATGCTATTTTAATTTAAACAAGTAACATTCATATTATAATTTAAATGAATTTAATTTATAAAGTAATTTCTAATAATGGTAAAATTATGTACTTATATGGGATTTTGTACAGGGTAACCCACTTTAAGCTATCCATTTTAAATGGAATCACTTACAACCGTCTCCCATGTTATAACAAAACAAAAGTGATCATACTTATATAAAAGCACTTGAAGTTACAATCATTACCAACTTTAATACAAAGATATATAAACATTTTGTAATCGCATTTCAAAATCTAGTAGTATTTATATGAATTGATCATAGCGAAAAATATTCTACATCTTAATTTTTTGTTCGTAAGTAGAAGTAGATAAGATTGGGAATCACTTTTAGGAACATTTGCTAGTCAAATATTAAGTACTATTGTAGTAATAATATATTTTTATTGCGGAAAATTGTAGTATGTGTAACTTGAAAATTAAACACGTGGTTGGTATATTCTCTTTGAAATTTAAAGATTTTCAAAACGATGTATAATATTTTTATTCATATCGCATAGAATTTACTATTTAATAAAGGCATGATCAATGACGTAAATTTTTTGTAAGTCATGAGAAAAATATTATTATTTTAAAATTTTAAATGTAAAGTATCCAAATTGCACGTGTTAATTTTTAAGTTATAATCGATCATATCTAATATAAAAACTAAATTTTGAATCATTTAATCGTAAAAAAAAAAACAAGGATATTTAAATATATTTTAATAATTATTTATGTATATATTTTTTATGCAAATCAAGTCACAATTAAACCTTTATTTTGTAATTTCAGAAAAGATTGCTTATTAACGTAAATTTCATATTAAGGTTTTCAATTGTATATATATTGCATACTATTGTATCAAAATCATTTTCCGAACATTTTTATAATATATTTATTGTAATCCTACTTCTCTTATGTTTTATTATCATAAAAAGTACACCAAATTAGGAAAGAATTTCTTTTCTTTTTTAATTTTTGATTACACTTAAATGTGCAAATGAAGAAGTCATCTATTGTACACGTAATCGAGATAACTCAGGTAGATACATATGTATATATATATATATATATATATATATATATACATGTATATATACATATATATATACATATTCATTATAAATAAATAATAGCTAACTGTTTGGTTTTAAAGTTACGTTAATATATACAATGCTAAGTCGTTTTTAAATTATTTATTTCTATATAATGATATATTACATGATAAATTTTAATTTCTTTTGCAATTTTATTATGGATTAATTTCAAATAATAATGTAATGTTATTTCCTCATAATTATAAAAATTTTAATAGATGCATTTCATGCATTAAAATCTATTCAATACTGTATTTGCAAGAATCGGAAAAAAACGAAATTCAATTTTTTGATAATGTAATATCAAATAAATTTTGCTTATTGTATTTATATAGTAATAGTTCATTAAACAGCAGAATTTTTACATTAAATTGACCATTTAGGTATTATCAACAATATTCTAAGTGAAATAATACTTATACAATTTTTATATCAATATAAAAAATTGTGAGGAGTAATATGAAAACATTTTTTGAAGGATATTGTTATCTTGCTTTTCAATCATAATAGAATTCAGAGCACTCTTATTTTCATTTTATAAAATATAAATTTATGAACTGTCAATCAATTATTTTCTAAAATTATAGAAATAAGTAAATTTTAGTAGTAAGTGTAATTAATGGAGCTTATGTATCAAGCTACACAGCTACGTAATAGAAGTTCATTCTGATAATAAAATTATATCATTATCTTAAATTTTTATAGTTAAGTATAGGAACAAAAAAATCAAATCATTATAGTGCAAGAAATAATTTAAACGCATACAATTTGTAGTAGATCAAGTTACCGAAAGAAAATTAGATAGTAGCTGAAATAAAGATATATGAAAAATATTTGTGTGCATTGTTTCTTCAATACTTATTTATTACTATAATTTTAAATTAGATTTTAATCCTTTGCTCTCAAGGCCTTTTATGCTCGGGCGAAGCAATAACTCGAGACGATTTTGAATGGCTATTTCATCGACGAAAAATCGAAATCATTTTCATCGTATTCCATGCTTGTTTTGTACGCATGAATTGTCGAAGAAATGAAAAGCAAAACATATATATATATATTAGGGCAACCCTGACGCAACCCTGACACACAAAAACTTGTTGCTAGGCACCTTTAGAAAGTACTCACCCAGTATRRGCTYYTAATTTTAATAGGAAGATCCTCCTCATCGCGGTTTTTTATTTTTTTCTCAGTCCAATAGAAAAAAATTCATATTTCCTCATTAATTGATTATACAAAAAA
>NW_014569668.1:57511-188247 GCF_001313835.1 Polistes canadensis | reverse complement strand
AGGTATGAATTTTTTTCTGTTGGACTGAGAAAAAAATAAAAAACCGCGATGAGGAGGATCTTCCTATTAAAATTAAGAGCCCATACTGGGTGAGTACTTTCTAAAGGTGCCTAGCAACAAGTTTTTGTGTGTCAGATCCAAAAAAAAAATAAAAGTTTTTTTTTGATTCACCCTAATATATATATAAGATTAGTTAATAATAAATATAAAATGAATAAAACTCTTTCGTATATATTATTGACAAAACATTTATAACAATATGAATGTACATTTTGCAAAGAATGCGTTTTAAAGTAAATGCTACATTAGTCTTAAATATTTGACAAAAGTAGATTTATTTTCAGTGATAGTATATGATATACTACAACTGGCTTTTGTAATACATATTTATAATATGAATAGTATAAATTATCTATAAATTCACTTTCTATTGCCTTTAATACATTTCGTCGAACTTGTTACATTTAACTATATTTTCATTATAGATAAATCTAGTTCACAAAAATACAGTTTCGATTATTTATTTTTTATGTATCAGCAGTAGTATGAATAATAAAAATATTTGTTGACAAATTCTCGATTTATTATACATTTTCGTTAACATGACTTCATTATTTCTTTTGTTAAATAATTTCGTATCATCACAGATTCTCTTTTTTTAATACAGAGTAAATTTCCAAAATAAAACATTTTATAAGAATAAGTATAGATAATTATTATAAGCATGTAATTGTTTAAAAAATACTGTTTATCTAAAAAAAAAAAAAAAATAATACATAAATATTCATCATGAAACGAAGTGAACGAGAGATAGGTGCATATAAAATCAGTTTTCAAGAGAGGAATAATTGAAAATTTACAAGATATTATAATCATTGTTTTATATAATAATATGTTTGTAATTATAGTATTTTATTAGTAATTTTAAAATAGTAATAAGTAATCAACACATTTTTAGCTTATGAAAGAATTTCATGTTTTTGTAACTTTTATAGTAAATGAAACGTATAAATAAGACTTTAAAATTGTAAAAAATAAGAAACAAATAGTCCTATAAATTCATTAATACAAGTAATATATATATCTGAACAAGTTCATTTCTATACTGTGTTTCAACTTGATTTTTCATATATATACTCTAGATATTTTCTGGCACAAAGTCATTATACATGATAAATCTGTACAAAAATAAATAGCTGTATTTTAAGCACGATTGATAAAGACTGAATTGCATTATATATTTCGATCCTTTCATGATTCAAGTATAATCTTCCATCAAGTTAACTGGTTTTTCTTCGAATCATCAACATCCACCACATTGTAGCTCCTAATTGCATATTAAATTTTATAAATTTTTTATATTTTAACATTTTAATATTTCTTTTAAAATTAGGAATAATAAAATACTCCATTATATTGCCTTATAAATTAAACAAAAAGTTATTATTAATTGAAAAATTATAATAAAGATCGTAAAGTCTTTATAAGATGAATATTTTGTTATATCTAATCTAAATGCATATACCCTTCTCTCAAAAATAGCCACGATATACAATTTAATGTATGCATTTAAGCGGTCGTCTTTATAACATAAATAATTCTATGCAGATTAGAAATTTGTTATTCTAAAAAATTAATTTTTCCTTTAATATTTTTTACTAAGTTTACTACTATCATGATTCACATTCGTTTTTTTTATCTTGTATTTTCTGTTAATACTATTAACTAGGTCAAAAAATGTTGCTTTCTGTTGCTTCACAATCCTGCTTCTTGAGAGAGGTATATTTGTTATCTAAAACAATATCGGCACGCAATAGTACCAGCAAACTGACACTTCTGTGCATTTAAAAGCTTAAAGAATCTAACGTATACATACATACACGCGTACACGCAACCCTGACGCATATATATATTATATGACTACATAAATAATTTTTTTTACAGAGTTTTGTACATTAGTATATTGAAATATTAATTATTTCTTTGGCTTAGAAGCGCTTACAGTTTTTACAAAAAAATTATTTATAAGCTGTATATAAATAAGTGAGCAATTGTACATACTCATCATACATATGTTTTTATATAGGATCTTTCAACATTATAATTGTCTCCACAAGTTTTTAAATGTAGCCCCGTTCGTAATAATTAATTTTTTACAGATTAAGCCTTTTCAATATCTATAAAGGTTTAATTTAAAACACAGTATCGTAATCGAATTCGTAACTTGAATATTTCCCACAATATTATTTAAATATCTTATTGAAAATGAAAAAAATTTTTAATTTTTATAATAGAAATCAATTTCACAAAAATATTAGCTTCAATTTAATTACGAATCATATAGTGAATATATTTTAATAAGGAGAATGTAAAGTCCAATCTACTTTTCGATTTTGTTTCAAAATGGAAATAGTTCAATACTACGATTACATTCAATATTAGAATAATGCATATTCTATTTAGCAGTATTATGTAATTCTGTAAATACGTTTCCTATAAGCGTATTATTACACAGGCCAGATCTTTTATGTTCTACATATAATCTTCTAAAATATTAGTATTGCATAAAATCTCTTTGCAAAATGAAATATTTTTGTCATATATACTACTACTATATCTTACTATATACATATACACACACACACACAGCGTGAGAAATAAACAGATAAGATCCTATTTGAAGAATATTTTATCAAAATTATATATTCTTCCTTTATATATATATGGACTAGATTAGTATTAACGTTTACAAAATACTGTAATTCTATTGACTATTATTTATCTTTTTTTTTTAATAAATTATTAGTTAATTGTTTTCCTAATATAAGATCTTTTTTTTATTAATAAATATGATTTATAATGTCTAAGAATTACAAGTTTGCTGCTATTACAACTTTGAAGCAATTGTCCTTCCATCCAATTTTTCAATCATTAAATTTAACATCATACAGTCTTACAACATAAGCAGGCACCCCAATTTCTATTTGTTGAATGTGATAGCATATCTTTAAAAGTACTATTTAAAAAGAATAATTTTATATGTTAGTTTTGTTAAAATTAACAAACAGTGTAATTATTAAATCTAAGTACTTTGAAAGATAAAAAATAAATTATACATTCATACGTTAAAATGCATAATGTTACTGAAAATTAAAATTAAAAAATTATGTCACTTTGTAAAAAAGATGCTGATAAAATGATAAGTAATTAATATGTATGAATATAAGACGTTTAAAAAGATATTTTCCTGCTTATGAAAGTATTATGCTACATTTTAAAAATATACTATTATTTGCAGAAATATTTTTTCCTTATATTTTTTACGTACAAATTTATGTTTACAGACGCAAGTACGCATGCTTGTCTTCTATAACTATCAGAAATAATAAAAAATAATACATATATTGGATATATACACGTTCGTTATTTTTTTTTATAATTCGTTATAAGAAATAAAAGCAAAAATAATGCATAGATTATTTTTTGACTGCATAAAAATACTACTATATATGTGTGGGGTTAGAGAATATTTTAGAAGTGTGCGTGCATAGTGTATAAGTATTCATAAAGAAATGTTATTCTCTAGCTGTTATGTGTACGATGGTATGAGTGTGTGAGAGAATGTTTCGTGGAACGAAGGAGAAAGAAACGGTTTCTCTAGATTAGGGTATTTGTTTAGATTGTAAGGTTACACCGTCTGGACTTGCCGCCTTTGTGCAGCTCTATCGAGATCTCTCGAACGTTTTCGATTCGGAAATGCAGAAAGAATCCCTTGTTCATGATTGGGAATTATCAAGAGGTTTCTGGAGGGAATTCCAGAAAATGGTGAGAGACGATGGAGGAGAGGTAAAACTTAAATAGCTGACGGAAGGGACCGGACAAGGCATTCCGTTATAGTTCTTTGATATATACGACGAGTGTTAGGTGTGAAAGGAAACGATAAGACAACGGGGGATGGTGAAGGGATACGAAAGACGAAGATAAGCGACGACGAGTCGAATACAGCGTGTCCTTCGCTAATTACGACGGTTGTTTTCGGGTTATGATAAAGAATAGCATCTGATATCTCGTAGCAAAAGATTGTAACTTTAGATTATAGATATTTACTATTCTATCTCATTTTAAACCTATTATACCTAAATCGGTTAACATTATTGTTAAGCGTTATTAAATAAATAAATTATATTACTTCTATATTTTTAAATAAAATAAAAAATAAATCTTACATATGTTATATCTATTGCAAGTGACATCTACGCATTCGCTATAAAATAAATATTTGTCTAGGGAATTTGCATAAAATTATAAAGCTAGAATAAACTGTTTTTTGAAATGAAATTTAGTATGAATGTATCTTATTCAAATAGTTATTTTGATTCAATATTTTGATGGTGAAACTAGGATTAGTACGTAGAAATTTGTATGCATTATATCAAATGCTTTTGAGGTCCCTAATTAACTATGCAATAGATTTCAAATTTTTTTCTTTACTAAACGTACTGGTAATTTACTATCTCTACTTCTTGGACTTCCAGCTGTATTACTTGGTGTATTGCGTGAAAGTACAAGTATACGACGTATTTTATTGAGCTGTTCATTACTCAAACTTCTTGTTAAATGTCTTTCGGTAGTAGAACTAGAGACATCTTCAATCTCTTCACTATTAAATCTGATTATAGATCCTAAACAAACGGGACTGGAAGCTCTAGTAGCCGGTGCTGTTCTACTACCTGATACTACAACATCTCTTAGGGGAATTTTACTAACTCCCTGATTATGATTTACATCCAAAGTAGAATATCGCCTTAAATTTCGACCAAAATAATCTGTCATATCTAGACTATGTCGTTTGAACTTTAGTTTAGAGTCCTTAGAATAATCTGGATGTTTCAAACCAGAATTCATAGAATGTCGTTTAAGACTTTCTATTCCATATTTAGGTTGGGTAATTTTTATTTTATCTTTGTCTAATATTAATGAATTTCTCTTCACTTTGTCGTCTACAGATCTTCCTTGATTCACGTCAAATCCAAATCTTTGTTTATTACGACGGAATACTGAATATCTGTCAGTTCTTGATTCCGAATTAACGATTAATTGATCATTTGAATTTTCCTTTAACATATTTCGGTGTCTTAAACCTTCTTCATAATCCATAGAACGTATAGTTTTCAAATGATCAGCTGTATTTGCGATGTGTTTGGTATGGTCCTCATATTCAATGGAAGAATGTCTTTTAGATTCTATTCCTTTATAACTTGCACTACTGCTTCTCCAAGATTGTTCCCCATCACAGTCTCTTCTAATTCTGGTAATGGCTACTTTTAAGTTTTCCATTGAACACTTTGGTGTATTTTTGGGCGAAGAAAGTTTTGGTATTTTAATACCTGCATCCACTAGGAACTCGTTGTCTGACAGCGTTACAGGTATCTCATGCACAGAACTAGAAGCCCAACAAGAGTTATTATAATTCATGGGAAAGTTTGCAATGACTGGGGTTTTATCACCGACAACAATGTTAGTAGAAGCTTTTTGCGAGTAAGGATCTGCAGATAGGATATTTTTTAGAATATCTTGCTTTAGTTCACTTCTAGGATACGCGCGAGTGTGTTGTGGACTTATATTGTAACATGTACAATAGTGAGATATAAATTCCTTATGTTGAAGATCACACATATGTGGCTATCTAAATAAAGAGGATACATTAATGGTTGAAGAGGATTGACCCATTCTTTCCAGATATTGTATCAGATGCATTTTGTTAGACCAATCTCTTGTTAAGTTGTTGCTAGAAATACTAGAAGCACACGAATGCTAGCATCTAGATCTTGTTTTTACTTAATTAACTAACTAATTTTGGATAATACGCGGCTCAATATAAAAAATATATCAGATATATCATATATACCAATGACAGATAGATAAAAGAATGTAGCTTGAGAAAGAATATAAATTCGGTAGTTTATTCAGCATGCGAAAAGCTTGTTATTTAAGAAGTACGTATATGTCTAAATTTCATTTGTAAGATATCTATCTTAATTATTTTTATAAGATTATTAATTGGAAAAAATATATTACTATAAAATAAAAGTGTTTTATATTTGTTTGAAGTAAGATAGTTGTTTCATCAATAATGTACATATCAATCTTATAAAAACAAAGTATTAAATATTAGAAAATAAAAATAAAGAATTAAATATAGAAATGTATTTACCTGCTTTTTAAAGCTTCCGTTGTATGTCGAGGAGTTGTAATATCTATAAGTAAGAAAATAAAAAAAAACATTTTTATATATATATATAATTTATTCAAGTAATAACAAGAATAATAAATAATTAACTTACGTTTTACTGGAGGTGACTTAGTTACATTGTGTATTTTAATTTGCGGAGACTGTTCTATTTTCATTCGAGGCTGTGGTCTGAAATATTACGTTTAAGATATGAAATGTTTAATAAAATAAATGCATTTTTGTTTATTATATAGAAGATTTAACTTACAATGTTTTTGTTGTTCCTTCTATATTTAATCGTCCTCGCGCAGCTAAAATTAATATACATAAAAAATAATTTAATTCTTAAAATAATTGTATATTTTACTTTATCAGAATGAACTTACGAGCACTGATAGTTTTCTTTGAAGTTGTTCCAACAGAAACAGAAGACTTTCCGGTGCCCGCATGCAATAATCTTTTTTCTTCGTCAAATTTTCTAGCATCTTCTAAATCTTGCTTAGTCATTTTACCAGTACCCTAAAATCAAACGTCCATTATATTAAAATATCAATTTCTATTTTCATCTCAACTCAATTCATTTGTACAAATGACTTACACTCTGCCTCTCATATCTGACCTCCGTTTGTTCTAACTTCTGAACAGTATTCGTTAACATATCTACTACATCTCTATCTTTTTCACTGTTCAGTAAATGTCTGACTGTTGCTTCTAATGTTGTCAATAATTTTTTATCCGTAGGTAACCAAAGTTGACTCTTTAAAATGGGTAATAAAGATACTACTTTTAATCTGATGTTAGCCACAGGATCCTCGGCAAGATTTAATAAAACAGTAAAAAAATTCTCTTTAAAATAAGCAGAAGAAAATATATTTAATGCTTCGACCATCATACGGACGAATATCATTCTCACATAACAATCGGGATTATTAGCTAGTTCGACATAGATTTTGTTTCTAAATTCTGCTTTTTGCATAAATTTAGTATTATACCGTAGAAGGACAAGAAACAATCTTCCAGCAGCAAGACGTACTGGTAATGGCCTCTGAAATTTAAAGAAAATTGAAACTACTTTAATATTTCAATATTAATATAATAATATATGTTTTTAAAAGAAATCTTTTTAACATATCGTTTTAAAAAAGAATTCCACTAATTATTTTCTACTTACTGCATTTAAGATTCTAAATGAAACCAATGGTACAAAATAAGAATATATAATGTCACTGGGAAAACATTTAGGTAATATTTCAAGTTGTGCATGCATAGTAGAAGCCAGTCTCCAATTATGTGTAGATGCAATTTTTGCTTCACATATTAACAAAGCTTTGAGTATTTCCATCAAAGTAGAATCCTATATATCAAGTAATAATTTATAAATTTGATTGAACACTAATATATTTTCAAATTTATTATATTTAATGATCAATTTATTTTTACCACTCTATCTGGTCCAATAGTTTGACTTTGAATTAAACATTCAAGCGTTGATGATATGTTTGGAACTAATTTCTGTAATACTTCCTCTGGATCGTTTTTTAATAATTTAATGAAATCCGCTTTGATCCTGCCACTTTTCATTCCTAATATTTTGGCAACCTAATTGTTAAATTATATAGAAAATTACCTATTATAATATATTAATTTTTATTTTGAAAATTAATTTTGTATTACTTACTTCATGAATTCCACTCGCGACTGTTCCTCTAATTATATAATAAGAATCATTGGTTAAAGCACTAAAAGTGGAAAGTAAGGAATCTACGTCTTCGACAGAGGGTGATATAAAGATGAACATAGCAGGAAGATTAAACGCAGAATATCGTCGGCATTCCAAGTGTTTTTCATAATCGATAGAACTACTCTCGAGCTAAAAATTATATTTTAGTTACATAATTTATTTGAAATATTAATTATTGATAAGTTTGAATATTATAATGCTTACTAAAGGAAGATCTGGCTTAGCTTGTTTCTTCACGGATGGTATACCCATTTGTGCGAGTTGTTGAAAATACTTCAAGAACCATAACTTTTCTGTAGGTGATAGGTACTCTGAAATTATAACGTTTTATAAAATATACATCTTGTTTAAAGGATGTTTCAAACCAAAACAAATTTCGACTTTAAAAGTATATCTTGTAGTTTTTAAATTCTTACTTTCTAAGCCAAGAACAAGTTTCCCAAATTCTTGAGCAATCATACAAATCACATAATCTTCCGATTTAGCAGTATTTTCACACAACTTTTTGATAAGTGGACCTATGATGGTTTTTATTGTATCTGTAAACGACGAATTCCTATATAATCATAGTTGAAATTTAAAGAAATTGTATAAGGCGAATCATTCAAATATTAAGTCGTGTTATGTAATATTACATATCCTACCTTCCTGAAAATGAGGTAACAGGTATACTATTGCCTGCACAAATGCGTACCGTACATTGCTTTCCTCATCCCTTGCTAATTCTACAAGAGATGGTAGCAGAGCAGATTTTAAAGACTCAGGACCAAGACCCTCTGCAACAAAACGTAGCTGCAAGCAAATACTAGCTCGTACCGCACTATTCACATCTTGACAAAGGGACTGTACTGTTGGTAGAACTTCTTTTTGTACCCTAACAATAATTTTTTGGTAAGAGTAAAGCAACATTTTTACAAATCTAATTAACAATTCTTTTTTCTTTTCTATGTGTAGCAGAGTAAAATTTAAAAAAAAAATTACTTTGTTATAGATCAAAATCGTACACGCAAGACAAAATGCTGATTAATTCAAACTAAAATGTATACTTACAAATCGGCATTAAATCGTGTACAAATTTTTCCTAATAGCCTGCTGCACATCATTCTAGAATAAATTGATTGTGATAATTGCCCTTTACTTACAGCCATTGGAAGAATCTGTATATATGGACATGGACATAAGTTTATATTATTTTCTATGTGTATTTTCTATAATGTATAATAATATAAGAATGAGAGACATGTGTTCTTATAAAATATATGTAAACCTGTATTCTTATGACTTCTATTGGCAGTAATTCTATCACATCCAGTAAGGTCTCCAGCCATGCATAACCGATTACTTTGAACAAACATATAAGTTTCATATTAATTGAGTCCTAATACAAATCTTTGTTTGATATAGGCAATCATTATACCTGGATCGCGACTTTCAAGCGAATTTATTATAGTTTGTAGGAATGTCTGACTAAAGATACTGTGGCTGACAAGCTTCTGTTCTAATATAGTTTTAAATGTTGATGCAGCAGCAATATGAAATTCTGTACAAGCAGTGGCAAGAGCCTGCTGCATTTTGGGAACTACTCGTGACATACATGACTGTGCGTCTGTAGCTAAAAGATTTGGTAAACTTTGTATAACGCTAAGCTTTTGGATTTCCTCTCCTACCCTGTAAAATAGAACAAAACAATATATAAATTTTTTCAAAGTATAAGAAATATTATTTGAAAATACATTGGATGCATAAATAAAAACAACAATATTTTATAAGTATTTTCCACTATTATACTACATATTACGACCCAATTAGAATTTGCCTACTTGAATATTTCATCATTATGATCATTGTCAAGGTTTTTAATCAACGAGAAAAGGAATTTTCAATTACATTTGAACTGTTTATGTACATAAGGTAATAATTTTACAATGTACATTTCCTTAAAGGAATATAATTGGAGACATTAATACGACAGGACTGCGCGCTCCTTGAGCGATGATGTATATATTTATAGAATCGTGTAGCGGGAAAAAATAGTAAAAAGGAAATGGACGAAGATACAAACACACCACACAGCTATCATCGATCAACGGAAGAGACAAGTTTGGAGAATGAAAAGTGTGTCGGTGCAGGTAAGCGAGTACTTACGGATCGAACGTGCTCTCGCTCGGAGCTTCATCTTTTTCTTGCCACATTTTTAAAAGTTAACTTTATTATTCATCGATGCCACAAGATACGTAAAAGCATTGTTCGTTGTTGCTGATATGTGACCATGAGATTTTGATACATACGTCTTTCATGACGGTACGCGTTTTCCGTAAATCAAAGTAGAAAAGAATGGATACAAATCGATCAAGCAAACGAACGAATTAACGTGAATTAACGAACGAAAATAAAAACAACTAATAATTTGAACCTTCGTAATAATATAAACAGCACTGTTCAGTATTCGGCCGTGATGAGCCGCACTACCTCCACTTTCGTCGCATCGGACACTTCTGTCGCGCCGACTCGCGAGATTAGTCGAATGTAACCGAACGTAAACGAATCTAACCGAATGTAACCGAATCTTATCGAATCGCCGCGTAAATAATTATCTGTAGAGAGAATGGTGTGACAGATTCTTCCTCCTCTTTCTCCTCCTCCTCATTCACCTCCTTTTTCTTCTAACAATAAGTGAGAGAGGAACTTACGTAATAAGAGATAATGACTACTACCAATTAAACTTTTCCTTGTAATTTTATCGATTACTTTTTCTTTTCCACCAGATAATTTGACTAATTTACATTTCGAATATTTATTGATTAATTATTTTATATTTCAAAACTCTTGTGTTATATATCGATTAACGTCAAGATATATATGTATATGATGATTGCATATGACTAGTCGTATGACTCATTTAAATTTCTTTTTGTATTTTAAATGCGTAGAATTGAATATCTGCACATTAATATTATTCAACTTGTGTAATCCTCCGAGGAAGTGCGATTTAATTATCTTAAACGAAGATTTGTCGTTTTTACATCTGGTTTATCTTAACGAGATAAATACATATCTTTTACGAATTAGATCCTTCTTATTGCTCTTTAGTTCGCATTATACAATCTCATTTGAAAGTCGTGATTCGATGTACCAAATATTATTTTTCATTAACTGCATTATAATATTATATTCCTTTTGATAGATATCAATCGTAATATTCTTAATAACGGAAATGAATTAATATGAATTCCTTTGTGTTAAAATTACATTATTACGTATGTACATACTACATGTATACTTACGTCAGAATATGTAGTGCTCTTTCTATAGGTTTCTTTTCTAAATTAATATCTAGAGAATGTTTTTTCAATTGTTCTTCATCCTAATGAAAAAGAAAAGGAAAATTCTTGTAAAAATATTTAATAATTTTTACGGATTAATGTATATAGAAAAAAAAAAATTAACACATACACGTGTATCAGCAATAGGTTTATCCAGTTGAAGGCTCGCGAATTCTTCTAGATCCATGTTCATTGATATTCACATACTACGTACGAGATTAACATTCTATTTACTTAATTTACTTATCCAAATAACCAACCATTTTCACATAAGTACATACATATAAGACGGAATAATATGTGACATGTAAAACAATGTCAATTTAAGCTATATTCAGAGATACTCAAAGTAACAAAATTGTATCTAAATAAATATATATTATATGTAGGACGGTTATCGTCTACCTCTGTTTAATATATTTTTTGTTAATGGATTATTTCAAGGATATCGTCGATCAAGCGGGACATAATTAATTTTTAACGATAAATTTATAAAATACGAAATATATTTTTTACTCTTTTCGTTGAATGTATGTATATAATTTAGATAATTATACATATATCTTACGAGCATCAGACGTAATAAAAATGTAGTTATTATAAAAGTTCTACTGTTTACATGAATATATACACGGAGTAAGGATTTAGATGAACCTAATATTCTGATGAGATTTGATACTTTATATCACTAAAATTATCGCACACTTTTATCCAAAAATAAAGCATTTTACTTCTCTACATAATCTACACTTTATAAAATAATTACAATTAATGAAACATATCAATGTTATGACTATTATACAAAAAGTATGATTTGTCACAGTTTCCATTTATGAATCATAATATGTATAAAATTAAAATTGAAATAATATTCAACGAAAGATAGAAATAAAGAGAGAGAGAAAGACAAGGAATAAAAAAAAAAAAAAAAAGAAAGATACCGTTACACCTGAGTCGAGATAATAGGTATCATTTAATACGAATGATATATGTATTGCATTTTCGATATGAATTTCATATATATATTATGTGCGTTTGGTCATGATAATGTTCACAAAAGAATTGTATATTAGGAAGAAAAGTAAGAAGCTTCGCGATACGGTTATGCGATAAAATAATAATTACAGACTTACAATCCGTCTAACGTGTCATAAAATTTCTTATAGACTGACGATCTGTACATGGGAAGACATCGTTTTATTCTTGTCAATGACATACTTACAAAATATATTTTTCGTTAGAAAATATAAAAAAAAAAAAAAACAATATTACAAACATTATATCTCGCGAGCTTTGTCTGCATTGTATCTGCGTATTTTTATATATGTAGTTACGCTTATATATATATGTGTCCAATAAGTCCAATTAATTTACGGCTGTGAAAGCACCTTGAATCCTTAATAATAATAAAAAGGAAAAAAAAGCAAGAAATTAAAATTTTTCTTTAAGGAATATCAACGTTTTTGATTGCTTTATCATTAATATGAAATTTGGATATAATGATATTCCTTTTATAAGAAGAAAAGAGAGCGTAACCTATTTTATCCAATATAACGCAATTGGATAATTTACATCTAGCATATTCTCTTTTACCGCGTGTTTCCCGATTTGGACTAGCTTCAGTCACGGTAAAGAGTAAGACATATAAGATACATGTAAAATTATAAGTATCAATTTTACAGTTTGATAAAATTAATAGGAAAGAAAAAAAAATCGAATGTAATACATGTACGATTAGAAATAAACTATAAACATAAGGATATACAGTTTTAATCTTTCATTGTTTTCCCTTTGAAGGAAATCGATTTTATGTGGCTGTAAAATTTTTTACTTATAATTTCAATAGACGTTATTAAAAACGTAATTTGAATCTTAAAATTATTCATGAAGAGAGCAATTCCTGAATAATTTTTCTTTTCAAACGTAACTTTCATCATCAACAACGGATCTTCCATATCCTATATGCCTGGTGGTGATAGGTGCACGTGGCTGCGGTGGTGGTCGATAAGGCGGAGGTGGTGGAAGAGACCTTGATCTACCGGCAACTTTGTGTCTATCCTCAAGATTCATGTGAACCGGTGGCAAATGCCTGAGTCTTGGTGGCAAAGGTGGCGGTGTATCTGGCCAAATTCTTTCCTCATCTTCGTCTTCATCGCCGTACAAATCGATAGCCTCGGCTTGTTTAAACGAGTAAAGATCGTTTCTTTCTCGGGATGGTCCGTAAAGTTCGTTCACTCTCTCCCTATTACCATAAATACTACTGTCCGACTCGTATCTTTCGGTACGAGTACTCTCCTTATTTACGTAAATTTCGCTCTTAACTTTTTTGAACTCGTAGAGATCGCCGTTTGAATGATAGCTGCCGTTATGCGAAACTGGCGAATCACGATTTCCGTAAATTTCTGTGTTGACTTTTTTAAATTCGCTAAAATGTTCTTTCTTGAATTCATAGCGTTCGTTCGATAAGGACGTGTCGCTTGACAGATCTTGGTCGGAAACTCTCTCTTTACAGATCTCCTGTTTCGACGTTCTTTCGTATTCGGTTCTAAGTTCACGCGACATTTCCAATTGAGAAGTCCTATAAATATCCTTACAATTTTCTACATTCTCTTTCATGGAATCTTGTCTGAGGTATTCCCTACCGTATATGTCTTTTTCATCGTATCTCTCTTTGCGGTGTTCGTGCTCATCTAACTTCGACCTCGGTGTTCTCTTCAACTGAGCTCTTAACCAATCCTGTCGTTGAAAGTTTGGATTTGGATAACCCACGTTATTCTTTTCTTCTCTGAAAACATGTTCCACGTTATTCGAATGATTATGACCGCTATTTACCGCATAGTTCATTCTTTCTTCCCAGCCACTATAAACACGGATATAAGTTTTCCCGTAAGACTTGTTATCTTCTTTCAATAAAGGCTTGTCGTAGCTCGATGATGTTGCATTTACAGCAGAATCTTCCGAACCGACTGGTGATTCCGGAATAAACAGCTGGCAATCCGATAATGTCAAGCCCGAATCACGAGAAAGGGACATATGATCCTTGCGTGGAGGTTCCGTTAAATCCAAACTGTCCAAAGAAAGCCCACCTGCTACAACAAAACACATTTTAATATTGTAAATTGAATTTCGATTACAAAGTACAGATTAACGACGTTAATATAATAAATATTCGTAATGAGATGAGAATTGAAATTAAGTACACTCCAAATTTTTGGTAGTATTAAATATTTAAATAAGAATGCGCGATAGCCAAATATTCTTTCTTTTAAGATTGAAAATAATAAAGTAAGTGAACTCACAGTGAAGGCTGTCGGTGCTTTCTTCAGCCCCGCTATCGCTACGTTCTTCACCAAGAAGTTGCGTGACACCTTCACCGAACAAAACCTCGCAATGACGAATTAGCATCTCCGTTAGCGTAGGAATCGCTCTACCTTGATTTACGGAGGGGTTTGGCGACCAGAGGAGACTCGGACCACAGCAAACGCCGAGATTACTAGCGCACATTAAATTGTGTTTCGATCTCCTCGCTATGTGATGCAAGACGCATATCAAATGCGAGAGCAATGTATAATTTGCTTTGGGCAACCTATCGAGAGTACTATAAAAGAAAAAAAGATATATTTTCTATTCAATGATATCATTTCTTGAACAATTTTACCATTTAATTGTAGCCAATATTTACTTTTTAATAGTGTGAACAGGATTTGGTGTTTCCAGACTGTCCATCCATAAAGGAAATAGATGAGAAGTTAAAAGTGGATCGGGTAAAGATCGAAGAAAATCCTTTAACAAGGCTGCCACAGCTATGATTGGTGCAGCTTCCAAACAACTTAGATCACCGGTAGACTCGATCTGATCGCGTAATTCTCGAACGATTCTTACATTAGCAGACTTTCGGAAGATACCTTGTGTGAACGGTCCTTTCGCAAAGAGTTGTTGAAGCATGACCAAGACGGGCTTTGGTAATCCGTTTTCGTCTAATCTCGATAGATTGACACCGAAAATGCTGGGATTTAAAGAAAGCGATCTCCTCAACAGACCCGTTATCTTCGACTTGTTCTTTTTTATTGGTGACTTTGATACAGGTCGAAGAATGAAATGACATGTGTCATGACCAGATTTGTTGCAATGTTCCAAATCGAAACCTTCTTCGGCCGATAAGGTGTGTCGTAGATTTGACATTTTCACAGCGAACGGTCTCTCGTGGCCGATCAGAGGATACGGCGCCTCATCGGACGACGTTCGGGCCCAAAGTTGAAACGGTCCTTGTATATCTAACAATCTAGTCGCCAAATTCACGCAAGTTGTCGCTGTCATTTCGGATCCAACCATTATCGTTTTACACTAAAAATCATTCATTTTGAATAAGCGTGGAATCATATTAGCGCGCCAGCGTGTACACGTGCATGTTACATTGGTACGAAGCACTTACGTATTCCGTGTTCGTGTCACTGTCGTGATACACGACTTGAATGTTCGTATCCGGTGGTTCCTTCATGCTTTCTTCTCGTACAAGTTCGGTAAGACGACCCCACCAAAGATCTCTTGCCGCTGCGGTCCTGGAAAATGTATACGCGTGTTAGCCACAAAAAAAATCTATGAACAATTTAGAAAAATCGAAAATTGAACTTACATGAAGGTAGCTACAACGTTCGTCGTTGGCCAACCAAGTACAAAACTGGTCTCTTGAGATTTGCTCGTTTCCGCTACGTCATCTATATGACCGGCGGTGAGCCAAAGCTCGCTCATCCTCACGCATTGTTTCAATTTAAAGTTTCCTCCGCTTCGTGCTTTCGCAATCAGCAGGAGGTCGGAAAACAGAAAAAGATGTCTTTCTTGCGATTGCATACCCTGCGAGAGAGAGAAAGAGAGAGAGAGAGAGAGAGAGAGAGAGAGAGAGAGAGAGAGAGAGAGAGAGAGAGAACACGTAAGAAAGAAGTACATAATATTTTCATTATATTTTGCCAAGATGTTTTTCGATTAAATATTAATATCAAATAACACACATATATATACCGTTGTAAATTGTACCGGTGTTTCCAAAAGGAAAGTTCTCGGTGGTAACTTGGATGGCGGTGAATTATTCAAAACGTTTAAAGATTTTTGCGACAACACTCTAGTTAATCTGCCTGGATTCGTACCGTTCCTCTTACGAATTAAACTCTTCATTTTCTGTAAAACAAACATTAACTTTGATTTCTTCTTCAAGTCACACATTTTCAATTTTTTTTTCTTTCCCCTCCTTCCGACATCGATCTCCCTCCTGTCACGTATGTATGTGAATACGTTTAACGATCTTTCACAGAGTCTATTATTGTAAAAAATTTTCTTTACTCATTGGTAAGCAAGCAATCAACCGTACCGAATTCATTTGTAAAAGAGAATCCCCTTTGAAACGCACTTATATGGACTTTCTTTGAGAACGTCGTACAATACATCGGAAATACCCCTGTGGGCTTAATTGCTTTACATTTCTTAAAACGTTATGAAAGATTAATTTACGGCTCATTGACTTTCTTCTTTGTTTTTTTGCTTATTTAAAACAAACATTATGACGAAAAAGGACTACTAAGTATTTTGAAAAATTACTTCTAAATAGACTGCCAATTAGTTTGAGTTTGTATTTCAACGCGTTTTTATTTAGCATGCAATTCTGTCCCTATAAACTATAAATACTGATAAATAATTATTTATTATTATGAATTATATTATTTTTTTTGTAATAAAATATATTTTTAATAAATGACAAATGTTTGAAAACTCTAAAACGGAAATATATAATTATTTTCTATCGCGTTTTTTTAAAGATAGGAATTTGTAGAGTACCGTAGTTAAGATATCTCGTTCGTGCAGTCGTAGATTGTCGCCAGGAAAGAGTTCTTGGATACGGTGAAGGTCACCCTCGAGTTGGCCACGTTGTAAAACAGAACCACTTCCGACGGTACCGTTTCCGTTCTCTGACAAATTTCTCGCCTCTTGTCCGAGATACCTTTCGTATTCGGCTAACCTCTGGACCTGTGAACATAAATCAAGATTGCATATTTAATCAGAAATGTCTACACCTCTCTCTTCTTCTTCTTCTTCTTCTTCTTCTTCTTCTTCTTCTTCTTCTTCTTCTTCTATGAAAACCTTCACAGGAGAAAAATAACGAATCATATATAGCAGTGATGGTGATCCAAAATATCAGAAAAAGATAAATTTTATTTTTCAACACTGACAGTGGTACATTTTGATGAACCATGTTATATAGTTCATCAATATAATTTAAGATTTGACCTTTTTGGAAGGCATAAAAGAATCGAGAGATCGGTTAAAAGACGCATGCATTTCTGCGATTGAATGATAATTCGAAACGCGATCGGATGCGTTCTCGTATGTTATCTCGTATGTTATATCAAGCACGAAACTGGTTAGGATTAGAGAGAAAGAGAATCGTCTTATACTGGATTATGCGGTACTTTGAAATCTCAGGGAATGCTCGTGCGTTGGCCACGTTTCGCCTCGCCTCGCTAACTGAGATAATTATCTTCCTTGAGATGTACGAGATATGTAAATTTACATCGAATCACCGTTTTCATTCTCAGCCGTGATTGAGTTACTGTCTATTATAGTCGTCGTTCCTGTTGAAGTATTGATCTTCGGTTTGCCAAATAATTCGCAAGGCCGTTATAAAAAATAAAAAAAGAAAAAAAAACAAGCAAATATTCTCACACGCGTCATCCTCCTTTTTACTTCCTTTCTTGTCTCTTAATGACATTTTTACTTTATATCTTTTTTTATTAGTCACGTTGCATGTTCGTGCTTTTGTATTTGATTTCGTAATGAAAGATTGAAAATAACGGCGCAGACGATATCGCTCGGTTTAACACAATAATTCGTTAAGATAACGATATTTATTGAAGTTTTATTTGGTACAATAGATAAGTGTTAAAAGACAATCTTAAATACGTCAATTTACATGCGAAGAAACGTCTCGAGTGAAAAGGGTTAATCAAAATATACAAACAAACGTGTTTTCTATGCGAATAGTATATTGAAACAAACGGTGAGATTCCTTTTTGATTTCATCGTCTATCTTTTTTCCCTTTTCACATATTTCTATTTTATCTTTGATAAGCGCGAAAAACAATCATTTGTCTTCGGCAGTTGATTTATTTGTTCGAATTATCATAAATCGATAGATATAAAAGTTGGCAGTTTATAATTATATGCGCGCACGAAGAATTCTTGTTATTGCTAAACGTGTTTTGAATTAATTCGCAATTCCCATTAACAAGACATTTCCGGTAAGTTAATTACGTATGGCTTAAGCTGTTAAACGAGACTAAAATATTCGAATAAGCTTATGGATTGTTAAGAAGAATAAATAATCGATCAGAAATTTAATAACAAAATTGATTGATTACGTACGTTTATTATGTACGTACGTACACATTTTTGATTAATCGAAATACTTATGGTTTTTAAACCGAATACATTTCTTTCTCGTTCGTAAATACATACATATGTTATTTTATTTGACAAAAGCCTTTTAATTCGAAATTCCCTTCAAATGAAACAGACGCGAACGTCACGTCATTCTCCATTATTTACGAATTTGTAATTAATTTTGATCTTGTTTATTATTATTCATGTTATATATATCTAAATGTACGGTCCGATTTCTCATCGACAAAATAGATAAATGATGTGCTGTTTTCTATGGAAATATTTATGAATCACGTTTGATGACTGCGAACTCGACAGTCTTAAGCCTTAACGAAATAGGGTTGAGAAGTTCTGATCCTAATAAACGACGATGAGTTGAAAAGTTTTCAACCTAACATGAATGAAACCATAAAAAAATATACTTTTTCATCTGAAACGAACTGGTATACTATGAGAATGCACGTGAAATCGTTCATTTTGTTTTCTTTGAAACGATTAAGTATTAGGTCTTGCTGCTCGCACAGTGTTGTCCCTACAACTGTGTCAAATTTTGAATAATTCTATCGTTGGCAATCAACAGTCTGAATTTTTTAAATCATTAGAGAAAAGAAAAATCGTTATACTGCATAAACACTCTTTTTAGATCGCATAATAATTTTTTCTTCGTCAACTATTTTCGTATCTACTATAACAAATTAGGGTCATGTAAGTAAAGATAAAAAAAATCAAACGTCTACCGTAGGTTTATTACTGTTTGTTATAATACATTAATGCTCAGGAATATGCCTTTTCTCTTGCATTTATTCTCTTTCCTTCTTTTTCTTTTCTCTCACGAGTCAGCGATCCTTTTTCTCGTCTCGTTTTCCTTTCCCATCGTCATTGTAATTCCAACATCGCGCGACCTGTACGTACATATACACGTACACACAATACTTTTTTTTGTCCTATTCTTACAAGCCGGCACCATTCTTGATTCCCCTTTTCGCACACTTTCTCCACTTTACGAATCAAGAATAACCTTAACAATATAATGCTAGTAGATGTTTGAAATTCTAATCAAAATATATTTCGATAAGAGAAAGAGAGTCGACAATATATCGATCCATATGAATTATCGAAATATCGATATTATATAATTGTAATTGATCACTGAAATAAAACCTTTAAGAAATATCAGTTTAATTGAATGAAATCTAATGTAAAATATGTTCGTGGCTTTTTCTTTGATCGAAACAAAAGGGTATAAATTTCCTTTGAGAAGGGTTAATCTTTCCTCTTCACGAAGTCAATGTGTCGTTATTAATGCTGCGCAACAAGCAAGGCGTCCTTCTTGCATAGTAAGAATATTTATACATGCACGCATACCAAGAAAACAAAGCGTCGACGCGAACGAGAGAATGCTGCGACACTATGGGATAAAATGAGAAAACAAAATAAACAACGAAAATAAAAATACAAAAAATCTTTATTCGTTTCATATTATAATTTGATTTCGTTATAACATCTGTCGATCTTCCCTCTGTATATATTCGTACACGAGTTGAAGATCAGTGTATAAGATTAATATTATCCTACGTATTAATATCTTTGTGTTTATATTTTTAAGTTAAGTTGATTCGTCGTCGGTTGTCTATTAATCACATTTATTTAAAAAAGAAGAATAAATCCGTCTACTATTTGTAAGATTACGAAAGAAAAGACGAACTTTTTTTTGAAGAATAATTTAATTTAGTTCTACGTAAGTTTAACTTTATTTCCGAGACAAGAGCGTAAATGGTAGGATGATTCTTGTATAGAAAACAGGTTGCTATGAGCGAAACGAATCTCTTTCATTGTCACGATGATGTTAGGCGAGGGGGAGTCATTACAAGTGGATATAGTAAGAGGTGGGAATGTGCGAATGAATTACGATAGGTGCTGCGAGCTAAGATGGCGATATACGACTACCGATGCGGATTACAAAACGACGACAATGTATATATTCCTTGACGAGGATAATTTTAGTGCGCGTGTGCGCGCGCGCGCCGTCTTCCTTTCGTTTCCCCTTCGCTCGCATAGCCATACCACCACCTCCGATTCCTTATTCTCGATTCCTTCTCATAGGAATCCTCCGCCCCGAGCAACGATACGATGATAGGACAAGACAAGATAAGAAGAAACCAAACGGGGGATGGATATAGATATTGGTGCCTCTAGAAGAAGAAAACGTGAATGCCATTCTACGACGATCATTTCATCTAGCTACTTCGTTACCACGAATTATATCGTAAATTGTGACAATTTACTATGATTGTATACATTTCATGTCGAGCAATCCATTCTCTCTTCTTCTTATCTATCTTCTCCTTCTTATTTCTATCTCACCCCTATAAGACCATTGTAACGACGATTTACCTTTTCAACAGCTCCGAACAGTCAATTTCTTTTTACATCGATAGAAAAGGTAATAGAATAAAAACAATACGTATGAGTAATCACGTTTGCAACAACTCGCAGATAAATATATATATATATATATGTATGTATATTTTTCATCTCTTGAATGCTAATTCGTATGCCGAAGTTCGAGACGATAATTAACATTATCCAAGTATATGAGACCTATCTTATGCATACAAATTTCAGTTGAGACGTGATAACTAATTGTAAGTGTGTAGTAGTAATAGTAAAAGTGGAAAAACGCAAAAGGAATTTCTCGTTGATCGAACACGTGCAGGCAGGCAGGCAGGAGTGGTTCGATGTAAAGAGTTTAGGCGCATAATATATAGTATATACTACTTCTCGTTGTGATATAATGCCGATAGTCGAAGTGGCAACGGTAGTAGTATAGCTGAGCCTTGGCTTAGATTCCAAGCTCTGTCGCGTGTGCTACCTCGTGACCAATGGCGTCACGTCTTTCGCGTTATATTCACGAATAACTCCGAAACGTTCAATTTCATTTGTTTTTTTCTTTTCATTTTTTAATCACAAAAAAAGATAAAACAAAAGAAATTTAATTCGTATACGAAACGGTGTCTCATCAATGATCTTCCGATTTCATAAGACATTTCGAAATATATTCGAGAGTCGATACCCCAAAATCGTTATTTTGAAAGAGAGAAAGTGAAAGCTAGAAAATATACGTGCTCTTTTTCTTTCTCTACGAGAAATTGTATAAGTTAATTATTAAAACATATATATATATGTGTGTGTGTATACGTTATAAATGTTTATCAATTTATAACGATGAAAAAAAAGTGAGTCTTTTGTAAATTAGACAAAATTGTTAGATAATATTTCGAAGTAAAATATTGTTAGAAAGCACACGCGACTACGCCAGTGTACATACTTGCGCTTTGGTGTGTGCACACGTACTTATGTACTGACTTATACACGTTTGTTATTTAGCGGCGCTTGGTAATAACGTGACAGGCAAAGGTATTCGAGCCGGGAGCAAGGAATCCCATTCGGTTTACTTCGATGATGGAATTCCAATGGCAGATTTAATCGAACGGCCGCAATAGTTCTTGGATTTCGAATTGAACCCGAGATGCACAAATTCGGATCTTATGGTCGAGCATTATTATATTTTATCGCTGATCTACGACCTAACTATTTTCCAACATATTTCATTGACGGAACAAACATTTTTCCTCGTTCTCAGATATTTCTATTTAATAACTGTGAGAGGAAAGAATTTTGTTCTAATAAATATATACTTTTTTTCCTATGACGACGACAACGACGACGACGACGTTTAATCTAAAGATTAGAAGATGTTGATCTAACATAAGCTGAGTATATCGAAGAGGATTCGTATTAGAAACAACTTTTACCGTTAAGTACTAATTAGAAAAGCGATGGAAGTCTTTCTCTCTCTCTCTTCATCTCTCTCTCTCTCTCTCTCTCTCTCTCTCTTATTCGGCATTACACGCGAGAACATTCTCCGCGATGAACACTCGCTCATAGGTCCTCCTACCTACGTGTAATGCCCCTGCAAAAAGAAAAAGAAAAAAAAGAAAGAAAAAGAAAAGAAAAGAAAGAAAGAGAGAGTACCTGTATCTCGTTTCTTTCGACCTCTAAGTATCTCTCTCCTTCAATCTTCGCGTTTCCTCGGTCGATGAGCTCGATTTCTCGTAAAATCGATAGCATGTAATCATTTTCGATGGGCGAGTATTATTTTCACGCATTTCCATTTTTTTCCTTTTCTTTTCTTTCTCTTTTTCTTCGCACACATACGTAAATATATGTATATCCCTCTTGCATACAGCAAATCGTAGAAGTTTCGTAACTCGCCGCTGTCAATTTTTAAACAATTATATTTACTCGTAATGCAACGTTTCTAAATTCTTCTACACGGAGAAACATATTTAAGGATTATTAAACTTTTAACTAAAATCAATGTATGGCAATCTGATCCAATAATCTATTCGTCAACTTCCCTTTTCCGACGAGCTCTACATTCGAAATGTATTCACAAGTGTACTGCGTAATTGCTCGTATATAATGGGAAAGAAAAAAAAGAACCCCATGTAAAAACAATTGGACGATCTTAGTGTATGAACCTAGAGTCATGGGACAACCTGTATAGACATGCACCCCCCATCCCCCATTACTTAGGGAGTTTATTAGGAAAATTGGTACTCGACTTTGACTAAAATAATATAAACATTTATAAGATAAAATGTAATAATATTGCAATTTTGAATATAAAAAAGAAAGAAGACAAAAGTAGGGGCTCGATCGAAGAGAGAAGTCAAAAGTATCTCGACGCAGATTCGCGATAGGGAAGGGACGATGACGAAGATGAGGAGGGGGGAGTGGATGTCCTTGGAGCACGGTAGGTAACTACCAGCGTCTACTCCACGAGGAACCACTACTAACGAGTCTCAGGAGTAAGGATGCACCAGGTCTTCTATAGATGCATGAATGCACGTTTTTCTCCTTCACGTGGATTTAGTAAAAGTCGCGATCGTGATAAAAGCATAATGGATTTCTATTGTTCCTATCGATAGTGTATACTAGTCTCTCTTTTCAAAGAGAGAGAGAGAGAGAGAGAGAGAGAGAGAGAGAGAGAGAGAGAGAGATGACGATGTTAACGAGCTTTTAATAGGTCGGTTACAGATATATACAAATGATTATCAGTTTTAATAAGGCAATTGGTTTTGTTATTTCTTTAATATCATAATTCAATATCTCATCATTGGTGTAGTGTTCGTTCAATGAAAACAACAGAACGGAAAGGGACTTTTATGTTACACATCATAATTCATATACATATAGTATGAAAAAAAAAAACAAAAAATAGAAATTTACTTTACAAAGTAAGATTGTTCAGGATTTTTAGCTACGAAATTGATTGCCCTCTCGTATTGCAAAGTCGAATTGCGATTTAACTTACGATTTAATCCTTAACCGAATGGAAATGGCTTGTCCGCGCCTACAGCCGACGTGCTTCGAAAACTGGTCTTAGTAAGAAAGGCCCTTCCTTCGTCGAAGGTAAAGCGAAATTTAAAGGGCCGCATTCTTCCTCGAGACACTCCTCTTTCTCCTCCACCCCCCGTACCCCCTCCCACCCTCCCTCTCTCTCTCTTCGCTCCCACTCTCTTCGCGGATTTTATACGGACACTAACATTTTATGTAAATGGATTTAGGTTCGCTGCTATGTTTCGCGTGCAGGGATACGTACTCTGCCGAAAATATCACCCGTCGTGTACCTTCCTTTCTATATTTATCGTCTTTGGATATAATCGTTTTGCCCCGATGTGACTGATCAAATGGAAGGAAATAAACAAAAGCAAAAATAATAGTAATAATATTAATAATCAAAAATGTATTATATTTTTAACGAAAATTCATTACAACCAATGGAATCATGTATCTTTAAACAAAATTTGTAGGATATTTTTTGTTGTTTTTCATATATCTACCTATCTCGTTTTTAATAAGAGAAAAATGAATGTAATTTTAATCTACTTAAAAACATGATATACACACACACACACACACACACACACACACACACAGAGTATATTGTACCCCAGAGTCATCCTCATGGTGCACAGTGTCGTGACAACGACCTTGCGGACATCTGCCACGAGTTATGGCCCTTAGTCATCGTAGGAATGCTGACGGACATATTCTCGATCCACTTCCTGTATCAGTGAGAACTAAAAATACTCCAATAGGTTTGACCATTCGAATCGCTTTGAAATTACAATTACTATACATTTTTCATGAACCCGAGAAGAATTCGATACAATCAAAGATATAATGAACCTTAACGAAGTCCACACAATAATTCGTGACATTTCATTTTTCTAACGATTAAGTTTTTTAATGCAATATTATTGTTTTAATCGCAATAATAAAATGTTAAAGAAATGGGTAATTCATAAAAGGTTCTGAACTTTGTATGCGCGTGTTACCGCATATTAATCTTAATTGTCTTAGAACAATACAGAATAAGTAAATAATGATAAATATAGAAGGATGCAGTCTACGAACTATGAATCATCAGATGCGATCTAGACCAAATATCAAAATTACGCTAAGCATTCGGTCGATGCACCAGACACACCAATGTTCAAAATATCAAACATTAAACCTACGACTCTCATTCACTCTAACTCGACTACTTTTGCGGAAAGGAGAATATCTATGAACATAACGGGGACTATCTCTTGGCCGAGTTCCAAATCATTCACATTATATACATGAGTATATATATATATATCTGTATGTTCTAAAAAGACACAATAAAATTTCTTCGATGTAAAAATTACAATTACATGTTGCGTATATAGGTATATAAACTTAAAGAGATATTACTAGCTCACCAATTGAAGTTCCAATCGCAGCTGCATTTTACGTAAATCGTAGTAACCTTTGTAATACTTGAACCACATCGTTTATAATCGAACGAAAAAAAAAATAGGAGAAAAAAAGAGCGGTCGAATGAAAGGGAGAGGGTTCCTATTATGCGAGTCACGTTTTTTCAAAAAAATCCTATCGATTTGAATTGTCTTCGTTGTCACTTAGATCGAACCAAACCACTTTCGACGTCTTCTTCGTACGGAATATAACTTTTCTGTTCTTTTGCATTGCGCTCCGATCGAGAGGAATCAAAGACTTCTCTGTTCTTTCTTTCTCTCTCTCTCCCTCCGTTCTATCCCACACTGTTTCGTTCTTATTTGATATCGTTTTCTTCTTGTCAATACGTTTCTTTATGTGCGTGTGCACGCGTAAATGTATAGACAAGGCAGGCAGGCAGGCAGGCAGGCAGGCAGGCAGGCAGGCACGTATGCGATGAGAAAGAAAGAGATAATAAGAAAAAAGAAAAGTAAAAAGAAAAATGCAGGCAAACGGAGGGGAGAGGAAAGAGGAAAAGGAGAACGTGATACGATGCACTCTAGGACTTTTAAGAAACTGTTCGTTTCGACATAGCCAAGAAGCCAAGTATAGAAGACGAGCCCTCTCCTCTTCACAGTAGGTGCACCACTCTGTGAAACGAGTGCGTAACGTGCCAGAATTCTCCTTCTCTTCTTCTTTTTCCTCCCCCTCCTGCCCCCCATCACCCCGATTCTATCTCTGGTGCTCCTCTTGATGCCATCATCCCTTGATGCTTCCGTCAAGTGTGAAAATCTACTTATATATATACACTTTACATAATTTCAATCTCTTACTTCAACACTACTCGGACTCTTCTGAATGTATATATAACTTCGTTATTTTCTAAAATTATTATACTAGTAGTTTATTAGATAAAACCTAGGGTTTCTATGATTTCATTGAATTATACAATTAAAACGTTGACGTATATATATCGAATATAAAAATAATTCATTAGCATATAAATTGTACAAAACATTTTGATCTTATTAAAAATTATGTAGATTTATATATAATTTTAACAATTAAAGTTTTGACGTTGTAAAATTTGTCGTTGTTACATAGTATTTTGTAGCATATCAGTTAAGTTTAGCTTATCTAAGTGGGCTAGATAAAAAGGAAAGCAAAAGAGGTGTCTCGTTAAAGATACGCGATGAGAAGAAATTCTTTCAGTGTTTTTAAACTGTCGACGAATAAATTCTGATAGACGTTGGAAAAGTATCTGGAAGAATATGTTTCTGAATAATTTTAATTTTTATTCCTATTATGTGATCATAGACAAAGAGTAATATTTAACTTTAGTTTTAATAAATGTAATTGAATTATAGTTCAGTTTAGTAGTTCTCAAAGTTTGTCTATTTATGTAAAAATCTAACAAGTTTACCTCGTAATATATGCGAAAGATTATTTTCCGACGATACGTCAAGCATAACGACGGATCCCAAAGATTATCTTCTTTTTGGCATTATACTCCTGTAATTACGAAAAGCTTTTCTCAAAAGGAAATTTACTATGTTGAATGCAACAAATGATAGGAGTATCTGTATTTTATAGCTTTTCTAATTATATTTTTCGCAAAGTAAAAAAAGAAATAAAAAATTAATTACATTGAATGGCGAACAATAAGCATCAAGTAGATGAAAACCTTTTAACCTTCTACCTTCTTACTAATTCTATATTATATACATAGTAAAAATGATTTGTATAAATGTTATAAAAGTTAAATAAAATTTATTAGAAAAGTAAATGCAGGTCATCGATGACCTCTAAGATACAATCAACTTTTTAACGACTGACAAAACATAGACGCTTTCGTACTTTCAACTTTCACAAGAAGTAATCCAGACACATCGCCGAAGAGAAAAGCATGCCTGTATACAAATACAAATATAAATACAAATACAAATGCGTATACATATACAGAAACTACTACCGATCCACCAAGTTTCCTGATTTATTAACAAACTGGTTAGTACAAAACGGTAAACATAATTTGCCCTTGGTGAAATCTTTTCTCTCGGTAGGATTTTTTAATTACAATTTCTATTTATTCAAGTTCTGTTTGTTGTTTTCTAGTTTTATCATTTATAGGACTTGAAAAATTTCTCAGATCGTTATCGCTGCTGTTTAAATTCCTCTTCTAGTAACACAACCGTTTCAACCCGGTATTTAATCTCTCGGAAACGAAACGAGTCCGCTGAAAATTTGTTTACATTCACGATCAAAGAGAAAAGAGAGAAGGAAAAGAGATGATAACATACTGGCAACTCGAGTGAGGTCGATGAACGCGAAACGATAACCACCATTCGTAGGCGTGACCTTCGAGCCGTTAATTTTCAAATTAATACAAAGATTCTCTTAGTTAGAGATGAACGAGATCGAAAGCGAATTTAATATATTCGTATGTATATTTCCAAGAGAAATGTACTTTCAAGTTTAATTAAAAAGATACGAGAATACATTTTTCTTCTATATATTTGAACACCTTGTCGATCGGTTAAGAAGATATCAGAATATGTTTTGCTGCACTCGTATAGACATAATATACAGGATGTTTCTAAAATCATTTTACCGAGAATCCTAATGCAAACTTGTGAAATGAAAACATCTTATACAAGGAGTATAAGATGTTTAATAAATTTATAATTTTTGCAACACCCTGTATACATGCTAAACATAAACCATTTTTTAATTGCTAAAGAATAATTCTTCGACAAGTTCATTAGATACAAATGTTATAGCATTTAGGTAATCATTTTCCATCAAAAGTAACTTTTTACCATACAGTCAAAGTCCGAACATTTCTCGTCTCCCAATGAAAACTTCAATTTCAATTATTCTATTTTAAAGATGTTTTACGAAGCGAAGAAGATGATTCTTTCTTATACTTTAACAATAATAATAATTCTCAATGTTGGAATTACCTGTTTCTAATTTTCTGTCCTTTTTATGCAATGGGGTTCTAAACTTCAATATGCAATATGAAATAATTATTATTTTATTATAAAGATACGCAGTATTAAAACACCACATAAGCAGGCATAGTTTAAGTCACAGTAAATACAGGTCCCTTAAAAAACCGTGTCAAAGAAATTCTGTAAAAAAAAATATACGTTCCCTATAATAAACTGAGTGATTGATCCATGTTATTCAAAAACAAACTATTTCAAATTTATTGAAAGAGAAAAACAATAAAATTAACAAGATTATTTTAATTTGTTTATTTTATTAAAAAAGAATACACAAATATACGCCTTTTATAATTTGTAAGGCTTTATGCATTTATATTATTTATGTTTTGAAAGAAAAAATAAATAAAAAGGAATATAAGCTCCAAAGAATGTTTTCATGTTAATCAGCATTAACAAACGTCCTGTATAGCTTTATGGCTTTTCCCGTGGAGATTAGAAAAGGGGAAGAAAAAAAAAGGTCTGGGTTCGAAACACCCAGCAGGAATCGACTACGTGATGTTTGTCACGTTGGCCACTAACCAACAATACGATCTGTGATACAAATCACGTACTAACAGAATTGTCCGATTCGAATTACAGGGTGTAGAAGATTTCATAATTTTATAATTATTACGCATTTTTTTGTTAATACGGAAAATATCGTTCTTTAAAAAAAAAAAAGAAGCTCGAATATCTCAATGACAGTCGCATACCTTTATGACAATTCTCTGACACTCCCCTGGAGCATGAACGTGAAAGTTTGGAACGGGGAAGGTAGGGGGAAGGTTGGGGGAAACCGTTCGAATGCGTTTTTCACCGCGACATCAAGATTTCACGAAAGAAAATATACTTGTATTAGGAGGCAAACGTAAAATTACATAATGTTAGAAGAATATACCGCGTCTCGCGAGTTGCATAGTTGAAAAGAAAATATACAAGAGAGCATGTTAAAACTGTTACTGTCCGCACACGCGGCTTGGATTCTCGTGAAAAGACTGCTTTGCGAGTCGTTTTTCTTACCGTAACGAGGAAGCGTAATAGCGCGACAGATAAATGCAGCCAGGAGGAAAAAGGAGTGCCCAAGACGAAACGGTCTCCTTGCTGGAAGAACAACAGGGATTCGCTCGCAACCTTTCTGCTCTATACTCAACGAAAGAAAGAAAGTACTACTTACATCCGTTCTTACAAAATCGAACCAAATAATTGCATATAGATAAATAAGTACTTACTTCTTACAGTAGAAAACTAATTAGAAAGAGAGAGAGAGAGAGAGAGAGAGAGAGAGAGAGAGAGAGAGAGAGAGAGAGAGAGAGTACATTTGTAGTCCCTTTAATACATTTTTCTTTTATTACTTACGCTTTCTTTTCTAAGAATGCAATCTTCAGGTTTAATAGCCTGGAATTTTAACGAAACCGATTTCAAATGAAAAATGATAATTACTACGTCTCTAATGTAAGATATTAATTTTTGTCTGACCACTTATTTTATGTAAACTGATAAAAGTTGTTTTGTCATATAACACAAATGTTAATTTTCTTCGAATTAAATAATTATATTCTTTAACGTTATTTTTCGTATCTATAAGAATATGAAAAAGATACTTTAGATACCTAAAAATGTTGCAGTGACTCACCCGGCACAATAGTTTCTGACTCATACTTTATGTATGACTTTGACACATGTATATATATATATATATATATATAAATTAAGTTAAATAAGATGAATCAATTAAAAAGACGACTGACAAAGGAGGGACACGCCTATGCCTACGACATCTTTTTTTCTTTCTCTCAGGAAGGGAATTATCATTCGTGCACAATACATAATGGGGGTCTCTCATTGAAACGCAATGTTCAAAGAGTATAAACGCACGATGGAAAAAATACGGACGAACCATCAGAGATTTCAATTATTCTTGCTTACCCTTCACAAACCTTTCCCTCGGAGACTTCTCCACTGTTTCGTGGCACGACTTCTTCTTTTACCTTATTTCCATAGCTTTCATTCTTCTTCTTTCCAATGAGAACGCGACTCCTTTTTATTTCATCACAATAGACTACATTCTCGGTTCTTCCTGTTCCCTTTACCCCCTTCGTCTCACTTCATCTTTTATATATCGCCATTCTTCTCTCACGTATTTTGTCTTTCTTTTTCTTCTTTTTTTTTTGTTTTATATTAAACTTATAAAAAATAGTTACGACCTGGTTTTATTTCCTTTTTTATATTTGCTCGAAGAATAACCTTAAATGGCAATTACACGAGCACAATTAACAGTTACGGTCAGCAGAGAAACTGAGATCAGCGAGTCACCTACGAATTGAATCAGATCGATCGAAACATTATCTTTGTTTCCTTTGTTATATCGTTAATTGCACCATTTTGTCATGGAATAAATGGAAACGGAAAGATATAGCGCGATGAAGGATACAAAGGTAAAAAAAGCCAATATAATTTTGCCTTTCATTTTAAAATCACTTTGTATAATTATTCGCGAGAAATTAATCTTCGGAATTGGATGTCCAATGCTATTCGGTATTTTGTTATAATCATTTCATTATATGTTTTTGTCATGTAATTGAAAGAAAAAGAAGAAGAAGAAGAACTCTTGGAAATTTCTTCGAAAAGAGCGGTAGCACCAATGCCACCCGAGTTTCACGATTTTTCACGCGACCACGCGAAATAGAATACTCCAAGAGCTATTATGATTGCTCTTCGAGATGCTGATCGTTTATCTCTTTTAGTTTTCAAATAGTACGTTGAAATTTAGTATCAATACTTTGATTAAAATAGACAATTTTTGTCGTTATCTTTAGTAAGATTAATACTGAAAAGAAAAGCGAATTCTACGCCAATGCAAATCCACTATGCGAGATAGAAAAGGTTCCTCAAAGAATAAGAAGAAGAAGAAGAAGAAGAAGAAGAAGAAGAAGTACTGCTCTTCTGGATCTTCTAGCGAGATATTATCCAGAAGCGGAGGATACGTGTTCGCGCGCGCGTACCTCTTCTTCCGTTGCATTTACGTACCCATAGATATTCTACGTACGTACCTACGTGCATGCGTGTCTGCATGTGTGCGAGAAGAGCTAAGGTATATACGTATACACACATGCATACATACATGCGAGCATTACTTGAAGTGTGCGAAGCAAAAGGCAAGGTGGGGTACTGACCGTACATTCCACGAGAAAGGTGACCGCCTCTTCTCCCTTCACTACTCCTCCCTAACCCTTTTCTTATTTCTTTCCTTCTTCGCAATACCGTACAACTGTTCTTACAGAGTCCTAATAATTTACGTATCTATGTGTTAACAGAGAGTTCTCTACATTTTAAAATAGAAAAAAAACAAAAGTAGACACGTATAATGTTTTATAACCATTGATTATACGAATACTATGAATACCAACTTGGAGAAATATTATCATTTTGGAGAATGAACTTTTTCAATTTTTATTCCTATTTATATAGTTGGCCAGTATTTTATAAAATAAATAATTAAGTGTCCAAATCGTATTTTATATAAAAGTCAAATATTGATTTTGATTCGTCTCATTTTTGTGGGATCGGGTAGATTGGAAGTCGAAAAAAAGGATAGAAAGGAAGGAAAAGTATTGTAAAAAAATGTTGCGTCGCGCGTTGCATTGCGTTGCACCTGTGCACCACCAGAGCGGCCGACATAGAACAGCTGGCCGCGATGGGATCGCGCAACTCGCCTAACGGTGCCGAGCCACGACCGGAGAAAAGCCCTTCCTTCCGAGAGAGTCACGCGGACTTCCTACTCTTCTTTTGATAACCTAACTTCCAAATAATCAACAGTTATAGGTATAATCATTCTTTCCCTTCTGTTTCTAATTAATCTCTCCGCTCGGTCACTATTCAACACTGATGGTGGCCAGTATTGACCAAATACGTCATTTACGTCCATTGTTAGGTCATAGTGGCATCTTACTATTACACTTTACAATCCATACGGTGAATCGGTATCAAATTAAAACAAAAAATAATTTACACTTAATCTAATAAAACAATACTTTATATCACAAGTATCAAACTTATTTTTCGCATTATGGGATAGGTTTCAATGAGCATCTTGTCATCGAGAAAGAAAAAATGCATTTTTCTATGACGTTTACCGTTAAATAACTGAAGGATAGGTATACTGTGCTTTGGAAAATATTATTGCAGGACTAAAATGTAATGATTTCTCATTATTTCTAAAACATTAGTACCGTAACATCGCCTCATTGTAACACCTGTACTGAATGGTTGCATGCGAATTTACTCTCTCATTATTTATATTGTTCCTCTTATTTATTGATTCTTATATACGATAATAACAATGAAAACGAAGTGTAATAAATAATATACACGAACGTAATTTATCGTAATTTTTAACGTATTCGCAAAGTAACAAGCTTCTGAATACACGGATATCGCTATTTTCTTTAATAAATCATCAAAGTAATGATAAAGTTGCATAAGCCGTTCAATTTCCAATAAAAAAAGAAGTAATTATGTCAGATGCAATAAAATGTATTCCAATAATTATATTACGTAAGAAAACTTTGCAAAATTATGCCCGTTGCAATAAAATTTGTTTTCAGAATCTTCAACAATACCTATGGTAAGATTGAAAATTGCATATATAACAATTAAACAAACTTATGTGCTTCGTTTTATACTGCATTTTGTATAATGCCTCATTATTTTAGTGGAAATAAATTGTACAGAATGAAATTTGTCATAAAACATATGTTTTGAACGCATTAAATGGTACACGTGGCACGGAACGTTTTAATAATAGTATCTAATAACAATAACCAAAATTGCAGTAACACTTTTAATATGAGATCGCGTGTAGGGAAAATTCATGAAAGGAAACACATAATGCAACGATTTGTGAACGAGAACTGCTGCGAGCTTCCTTTTTATTTTTTCCTTTTCCTTCGTGTTCTTCTAGATCGTTTCATGCGGAGGAGTACAGGAGGAAGCGACAACAGGTAGCGCGTACTACATAATACATAAAGGGCAGTACACGTTGCGTCGTAACCTACGCCGTAACCTAAACGAGCAAAGAAAATACAAGAACACGGTGTAAGAGAGAGAATGCAACAGGTGGAGGCAGTAATCGTGGCTTCTGTTCTATCGTGGGAAGGGAAAAGGGTCAAGTTTGTGCGAACGGAAAGCCCGTAATTCTGGAAAATCATGGATGCAAGAGAATAATTGTGTCTCGTAAGATCTTACTTCGAGTTACTCTAATGATAATAAACGCTAGGTCAATAACTGTTAAGATCTTAAACGATTACGAATGCAATGCAAAGTCTAACTTTCCTTTAACTTTTCGTTTTACTTCGATTTCTACAAAGCAAATTCGCGCGTCCTTCATACAAATATAGAAATCATTGAACAAACAGCAAGTAACGTTAATATTCGTGCATATAGAAAGTTACATAGCTTCGTCTTTCCAGGAAACGATTAAACTCAATGTGTTGACTGTTTGTATAAACTATAACCCTAACTTTCTTTCCGTTTAATTTTAAAGCCAATGTTAGTACTGTTAAACTTTATATATATATATATCTTTCAAAATACAATATAAAATGTAATAAATTAGAAAGGGCGAGTCGGTATTCTCAAATACGTCGTTTCTCCTTTCTTGATAAATTTAACAAGGCATTCGTATTCCAAGACGACTAATTATTTCGCTCCGAATTGAATTATCGCAAGACTCGTCGTTGAATAATTCAATAGGAAGGAAAAGATTGGTACGGTCGTAGGCGTCGAGGAGAGACGACAGTTACTGCGATGGTTACCGCGATGTTTACCGCGATGGTTACCGCGATGATTCCGCGATGGTTACCGCGATGGTTACCGCGATGGTTACCGCGACGGTACCGCGACAAATCGATCGATCTGCGGATCACGTTGGTAATAGGGTTCCCTGGAACGCAGCCCAGCAAAGCTAATTAATGGCCGGACCGAAAGAGACCTCGCTTTCTTTTGGACCTGTTCAAAAATGCGAACGACCAAAGTAATGTTCGATCAACGAATCAGAAGAGAAACAAAAATCTCGAAAAATCACCGATCAACCGCTCTAACTAACTGGTAACGGTTCTCTCTGGTGCGAGTCAGCAAATATTTCTTCGAGCACGTCCTTACTTCGTTAGAGATATGCGCGAGCTCGGTTTTTTTTTCTTGACGAATAAATATTTATCTATCTTTGTCTATTTCTCACTTTCTCTTTCATCCTCATACCTCTCTAAATCTATTATTATATCGCGTATTTTCTGACAATAGATTATTATTATTATTATTATTATTATTATTATTATTATTATTATTATTATTATTGTTATTATTATTAATCGTAAGTAATATAATATTTTGTCCACTGAAACGTTTCAATCTTTACGTTTGTGCGTGGAATAAATAAATATTTCGAAAATAGAACGCGGTTTTAAAGTCGAGAGTAATTTTTCAATCGCGAGTTCAAGTATCGAATGCCTGAATAATGTTAATAGAAAATCCTGACGCAAAAAAATCGGACACCGGTTTACGTTAAAAGAATAAAAAGATACCTGCACAGAATAGTATTGTTCACGCAGAGCGACAATAGCTGCCTCTTCGACCGTATCGATATCAACTTGTTGATATATTGGTAGTAGATACTATATCGCTGGCGAAAGTAGTTTCCTCCGAAGCAAAGCGCGTATTGTGAAAACAACCCGTTAGCTCTTAATGAATAAAACAAAATGTCCAACATAATTCAATGATAAATAATCCATCATAATTCAAAAAACCGGTCAACTGTTCTATTTTTTGTTTTTCTTACAATTAAATGCAGATAATCTTGAATTTGATATTACCTTGAATAACAAGTTAAACAATGTTTTATATAAGAGTTGAATAATATGCGTAATTATAATTATCATATATAAAGTTAAATAAAAAGAAGCAGTAACATTGAAATGTAGAATTTTCATTTCAATTGTCATTTGATCCGTCGTGGTATTTTAGAAATTAACCGAAAACAGCGAATACTTTCTCGCGAAACGCTAGGTCCGTGCTCGTACTCTACACATTATTACTACTAGTGAACTAATTAATTAACATCCGGATTTTGCGCAAACGCAAACCTAAACGCAAACCTAAACGCAATTTGCAAGCGCAATTCTCACATGCTCGACTGTCTATCTCTCTGTTTCCCTTTCTCTCTCACGAGCGTTCCGAATTATTCATAAAAGGGCGTCTTCTCGCACTCGCGAACTCCAATTGTGGAAGTTTTCCCACAATTCCCAGTACTTGTACAGTATCGAAAGGACGGATTCGCATCCTGTTAGTTGCCTCCTTCCGGTCTCTCTCTTTCACACACACGCACACTCATTCACTTTTTTTCTTTGTTATATATTATATGTATTTACACCCCAACTACGAAATAATCTCGTTTGCTTTTGATATGAGTATTTTATGTACAATATACACGTACACATATAGACAATCTAATTCGAGGTGAAATCTTGTGAAAAAGCAAAAGTTGTGTTGGACTCGCTGGTCAATCATCAAAAAATTGATTATAAGTTTCCTGTTTTAGGAATAATTGCGAATTCAAACGAAAAGGATCAAGAGTAACGCGAATTTGTATTTTTGAAAGACCTTGCAGGAGACTTTCACGGGTTCTAATCTTAAGTCACCGTCGTTTTTGTCATTTTCTTTTGTAGCTTATTCTCGATCGAATCTCGTGTAGCGAGCACCTGTGAAATTCGCGGTCACGCGTGAGAGAACGAGCCTTTCTGGGAATTGTGAGAAAGAATTCACGAGCGAACGAATGGGCGAGGAGATCTTTGCAGTCGCGGTGCACAAATCGCGGTGCTCGAGAGTGCACTAACCTTAATACGATTTCAGAATTTTCCCAAAGATAAGAATTACCTGCCTCTTTTTTTATATCGAGTTTAGGTTATAAGTATTTTGAGAAATAAAATAAAACTGAGAGATAACGCGCGCATGGCTGTGCCACGACAATGCGAAAAAAATGTTCTTCTCTCCCCTCCACCCCTGTTTGGAAGGAAGGTCGAAGGTTTTCTCTCTCTCTCTCTCTCTCTCTCTCTCTCTCTCTCTCTCTCTCTCTCTCTCTCGATCTTCGACGGAGTGGCATAAATCACGCGCGCGAAAAAAAAGAAAAGAAAAAAGATCTTTCAAAATGATCAAGGGTTGTAGAGTTAGAAAAAAAGGAAGAGGAATACGGAAAGAAAGAATGCAAGGACAAGGAGATGAAAAGGCGTGTGTCGTTCGTACAAGATTCGAGGTGAGGAACTGTCGAGAGAGAAAGAAACCCTCCTCCTCCTCCTCCTCCTCCCCCCCTCCTCCTTTGCACCGTAACATCGTAGCGGGTTCCATGCGTGCATTCGTGTATTCGTGCACATGTAGATATATGTATGCGTACGTGTGTAGGAACGCACTGGGATCGAAGCAACAAACATATGTGTATATATATATATATTTAGCATATACATTCGCATATCGTCCTAAAAGCCAAGCCTCTTTCTCGGAACGTCCAATACACACGTGGTACATATATAAAATCTCTCCGAGACCTCCCCCTTCCTCTTAAAGACACCACCACCACCTTCGAAACTACACAACAGTTCGAGACTCGATATGACATTGTAATGCAAATCTCTAACGGATTCAAACGCATGCTATTTTCAGCTTGATCCATGGGATTCTCTTCTTGTTACCTATTCCAAATCATAATACATCTCTCTACATTTAATTTAACGATATAGTAAAGATACCTTTTGTATTTAATACGCTTACACTTAGCCCGATGATATATTGTTATAGCTTGTGATATCAAAACGGTAGCTGCATCGCTATTCTCGGAACGCGTGGACGGTGTTAAATGACTTTTTCCATGAAAAATGAATCGGTATTCAGGGCTCTGTATATTTGTCACAATAATTATTTTTTGAAGATAAACTCAAAGGATTATTAATGGCAAAATAATTATCGATACTATATATTTTTAAGAAATCCAATAGAAAAATAATCCGTTTATGATCGTAACGTAGATTAAAAAAAAAAAATAAAAAATTGAAAACTTTTGAAATGCTGACGTTATGCATTTTAACACGTGTGTTAATTGCAACGGCGTTCACAAGTTTTATATTTCGCGATAAAGAAAAACGGAGAAGGAAAAAAATGTGTTATCGGTTTGGAAGGTAACAAAAATAAGTGGTCAATGACCAATGGGTTTTTAGGGTTTGAATTATCCTCCGGGTCCAAACGTATGATTCCTTTCTCGTGCTCTTGTTGCAAATCTTTATGCTCGTGTATAAATACGTATACATATACACTTATACTCTCAAGATTAATATTTGAATAAGGCGCGTGGGTGTGACTTGGCCGAATCAATGACTACAGTCAGACGACAAAGATGAGAGACATCACGTAGGACAGATTACGGCTCGTAGAGAGGAATCTCGTTTTACGAGCACTCACACGAATGTATAACTAATCGCGTTACGAGCCAATCCTTTCTCCACAACCTCCATCCCCCTCCGTTCTTCTTCTGTCTATCACTTATATTATGTATAAACGTATTCTCTCGTGTCTTTATATACAGGATGATTCAGAACCCCTAGAACTAAAATTTAAAGAACGATGGGCCTCATATAATAGAAAGGATCATTTTTTTTTCTCAAGCAACCCTCATGTTCTCCGACATTTCGTTTACGTGTTATACGATCCCAAAGGTTTCAGATAACATTTATTATAATAATGAACATGAAACTAAAGAGAAAATATTTTTAAATAATCTTACATCTCTTTCTTGAACGAATGTTTTACGTAAGTGCATGAATTTTCTGAGTAATTTTTAATTGGTTTCGCGTACGAGGATACGAATCCAATGAGATTTAAAATATTATGACACAATAATACATGAAACATACGGGAATTAAATATTATATATGTAACGGTATTGTATTGCTAATTGAATCGGGATAAATAAAAAAAAAATCGCGGTACAGGAAATACAATTCTCTCGATAGAAAAAAAAGAAAGAAAAACATATTTAATCGTCCGCATATATACACAACACTTTGCGCATAAAAAAACAAGGTAACTTTCTCTGCTTCGCTTCATCGACGAACCTTCCACTTATGAAAACTGGCGATTTAGTACTCTCCTCTCTGCTACATTTATGTGAAATATAAAGTCTGTATTGCCACGTATCATCGATCATTTTTATTAAAAAATCTTTGAATTGAGCGATACCGTAGCTCCCGCGTTGAAATGTAATTTACTTTCAAATTTTGCTTGTCAATCGCATACAAAAGAAAGTTCTCGGAATATACGAAATTATTATCTTCATGCAGTATTTACGGGGGAATAGTTGTGTTCGAGTTTCTATCGATTTATATGTAATTTAGTATTTAACACATATCATACGGGTATTATTATCGCGTAAATTCAACCGTAGACCGGTGTCACAAGGGGATACACTTATAAGAATTAAAAATAATATTATATATTCTGCGTATGGCCAATTTCGCACGAAGATAAGAATATCCTCGCATGAAATCACCCTACCCCCATTAACGCGACAAAAAACAAAGCATATTCTATGGTCGCGTCTAAACTAACATTGTCACATAGCAATTGAATATGTTCTGTTTGCATTACATATCCTCGCGTTGAATGATTTTAACAAGCTCGTCTAACAATATGACGAGCCCTTACTGCTTACATCGCATAAAATACCACCCGCATGTCGCTTGAATAAATTCAAATGTGATAGGAGTGGGTAAAATAGCATGATGCATTGAAGGAGGTAACGATCATATGACTATGACACGATCCGACTACCCGCTGACTCGAAGCCCTATCGATCGACGATCCATCGATCCATTGATCGATCCAGAGAGAAAGAGAAAGAGAATGAGAATGAGAGCCAGACCATCTGGCACAAATAGCTGCAACATCATCACAAGATTTATCTACTACCGACCGGATGCACTCTCTTTAGATGCATATGTAATACATATAACTACACATAGAAATGATTACATATACATATATCGTATATCATCAATAATATCGCTTATTAACAAAACAAGGTAATCTTGAAATTAAACGAGAATGAAACTTTCAATATTTTTTTTCTAATTAATATAAATATAATAATAAATAAAGACATCAAAATGATTCTCTCTATATATATTATAAAAGTAACATCGCAGTTAAGCTTTCTCTATTCGTGAGGATATGAAAATTTAAAGACTTCGGAGAGAAAGGCCTTGAATACGAAACTTTTAGCACGTTTAGCATGCTTTCGCACGGGGAACGAACTCGTGTTAAAACATGCGTACACCAAAATGTGAGTTAGTACATCGCGCAAACCTCGATCACGATAAGATAATTCCAATAGGTCCACCGGCCGAACAAGCATAAGTTGCGAGATAAAACTTGAGAGAAAGAGAGAAGAGAGAGAAAGAGAGGGAAGAGAGAGAGTGGATAGGTACGAAGAGAAAAGATGGTAGAGAGTCGTTAAAAGATGATCGAGAGAAAGTCTCGTCAATCTTCGTCTTATCCAAGTTCTCTCAACATAAAGAAAAAAAAAAAGGAATCGAAACAAGAAATAAAGAAAGATCACTCTTCGATCTCTTTTTCGTTAGAATTGACAGAAAGTAGATTACACTTATATAGTGATTAATTATTTTCTTAACGATTACTTCGGAAATCTAGTAAAGAAATTTTGAATAATGAAGACTACCGTCATTGAAATTAATTATCATTGGATAATATAAGTCTTATTAAAGTAGAAATTATATTACATAATGTGTATAATAACAGCTAATAACAATACTCGCACATATAAATGAAATTTGTAAATTTGATAGGAGATTTTTCATCGATTGAATCTGTCTTGCAAGTACTGCATTTCGTAGGAACTTAAAGGAATATGTGTCATAGGAAAGTTATTTAGCCAAGGTTTCTTTCGTTCATCTATCTATCTCGAATAGATTTCTATCTAGATGCCTTCGCAAAGAGGATTCTAGGAAGGTCCAGAGAAATAATCGTTGGAACCGATGTAGTCTACTAACATAGGGGTAGGGACAAGATAGGGTAGAGGGTAAGATTTGTCGATAAAATAGGAACTAGAGTCGCAAGGTTTCTCACCTCTTTCATACCGTCGAGCCTGCCGAGGCTCTTGGTGCCACGGAGCGGTGGAAAGGCGACGTCCTGCCAGCCGACGGCGACGTCCCCCCCGCCTGAAAAACCAACCGACTGTGCTCCAGCAGCAGCGCCGCTACTGGTCGAACCATCGCTGCTGTTGTTCAATCCTCTCGACCTGCTCTTGCTCTTGCGCTTATCCAACAAATGTTTCGCTCTTGACTTCCTGGCCGGTGCAGCAGAATCAACATCCTCGGGATCGCTCTGAACCTCCCACCTTGACGGGGATTTAAAGCGACGTCTCGGACTCGTCGGTGAGGTCACGGGTGAGGTCAGCCTCTGCACGAGGCTACCGAACATGGTCATCGTTCGACCTTCGAAGACCTTGCTCGGGAATCCAAAGGATCTTTCTCTCCCTCTCCCTCTCCCACTCACTCTTTCTCACTTCCCGCTCTCCCTTGCGCGACCAATTATTATCTATCTTTCTTTACTTTCCTCTTTTATTTTTCTTCGATCTTCCTGTTTTTTCGCAATTTTGTCGTATTAAACTCTGTCAAAAAAGCGATCGAGGCATCTCCTCCTCCTCAACGAGGAACTATTATCTTATCCTAGAATGTTTTTCCGGTAGCATATCCATACCTTGCAACACGCGTTAAAAGAACGAGTATACGTTCACACTAATACACCACCATCATCTCACTCAGGCGACCTGTTGTCGGCGACCTGTTGCGCACAGACGCGTCGTACACACGCGAATAATGAAAAAAGCGAAAATGAAAATCGTATTCGTCTATCTATCTCGAAAATAACCTCGCTTCTTATATTATCTCTTATGGAGATTAATATTAATGTGAAAATGTGTAAGAATTACGATGGCGTATGTGAAGATCAAGAGAAATGAAAAGTTATCGAAAGGAGAAACAATAGACCCAACATGTAACGTGGTCGGAACCGAACTGCTCGCTCAAACACTATGCGCTATTCGACCGGTTGGCCTCGCTAAGCCGAACAAATCCGAATGTCGACGACTCTGACCGACCATTCCCGAGTACCCTTAATCTTCCCCGCCACATCCGCGGTTACCATGGCGATCAGGACTTACTTCGCCTGGGGGTTTCACGTTCACGCGCCAATCTTTTTGCAACTGCGTGCGCGTGCGCAAGCGAGGCTGTTACCCTCTTCTCACATTCACAAGAAAAGATTCCTCTTTCAGTCAACGAATATCGATCTGGATACTTTCGATGGATCGATGATGGATCTAAATGATATCTTTTCAATCGAATGCCATGTTTTCAACTATATTTTCATTAATCCAAATCGAAAAACCAAAATCATTAACATGTACAACATTGATGCGTTTTGCGTACCTTATCAAAACCAATCATGTAATATACCTTACCATTAGAAGTCTTCATTCTATTTCAATTGCCAAAGTATTTCAGACCATTTATTGGAAATTAAAGTAAAGGTCTCGATAATAATGCGACAAATCTTTTAGTTCTATTAAAAAATAATCGACTCACCGGTAAAAGAAGCAAAGACAAAGGCGAATGTCTCGCTGCAGCTTGTCTCAAAGTAAGAAAGTGTATCAGGGTGTCCTCAGAAGCTTTCAATTCCTCTAGGGTTCTTCTGGCCTCACCATAACTTTCCAAATATTCCCAATAAGACTTCCAAAAGGAATTTGGAAATAAATCACCTATTAAAAATCCTAATTGATTATTAACAAATTTCAAATATGTTACGAAGATTTTTTCAAGCATTTTACATACTCACTCTGTTTGAAAGTACTAGCATCCCAATTCTCGAGTACTCTGCGTATCTGAAAAAAAAATACACAGATACATAATAAAATAGATTCTTAAAATACAATGACCAAGAAATAAGTTTGAAAATCCATGTGTAATACATGACAAGTCCGACGTTGATTCGAAGAAATATAAAAAACAAAGTTTTCTCGTTTTAATTTCTTGTTAATTTATTTAAATATTATAAAACTAAAAAAAAATGGAAATTAATTGGATATTTACATTAATTTGTAATTTTTTATGCAACCAAAACATTACGTTCTTAATATACCTAGCAAATGCAGTGATTGTATATATAAATAACGTATTATATATGCTTATAATATGAATTATCAAACATAAATTTTATAATCAGGATAAAAAGAGTTCTCAGTTAAAAAAAATATAAACTTATTCTTATTTCTTTTCTCATTAAAATTTAAATAGTTGGGAACCAAATCAAATATCTATACGTATACTGAATCACCAGTAAAGTGTCGCCATCTCTTATACAAGCAACGTATCTTACAATGAATCACCGCGCATCGATAAAAAGTAATCTGGTGGGTGTGTTCGGAATTATGCTACTTCGTATTGAGAATGCTCGTATGATAACGAAATAAAGTGAAGGTAAAATTAAAAAAAGAAAAAAGAAAAAAGCAAACCAAAACAATAATACAAATTTGAATTTCTCGTTAATATTATTGAAAACGAATCGATAAAATAAATTATATACGAATTGTTTTATCCCTCTCATATTTTCATTGTTAATTTCAATATTAACAACTAGAAAACCAGTAATAGCTAAATATGTTTCATACCGTTTCTGTCTCCTTTATGTATCTTTTTTATATAGACGGTCCTTGAAAGTGAGTGCATGTGCTATATATTACCAGGATTATACTAACCGTTCTAAATAATGAACTGTACTATAGTACTTCTAAAAATATCTTATAAAGTACATATTTCGTTTCATAACGACTCGGTACTATAATAACTTTGCAGACGGATGAGCACGCGCGTATAGTACATAAGTACGTTCCGTTGATAATTATGAAATTACGAATATCTATGTAGCATGAGAATCTACAATAGCACATGACGGAGGATATTCTTATTATTTTCAAGATTCGTATCTCACAAACATATATATATGTAGCTTATGCATCTTATAATGTCCTTTACTATAAAGATATAATTATGTTAGAGAACCTGATAATAGCACCAAATTAAGAATTATATCCTTTAACATGGTAATCCTTCAAATTGTTTAAATCAGTATTTCAAATGTATTAAAAATCATTAGCAAAATGGCTCGATAGATTTGCTGTAAAGTTCGAAACGCATAGCGCCAAAACAATTGAAATCATTTATTAATTGATTCGTAATCTATTTCGAAATTGTGAAATGTTTTTTCGCATAAAGAAACTTCAATTGGTATATACCATGTTTTTTTTTACAAACAATATATCTTTCTCTATGCTAGAATAGCATGTATAAGATTTGGAATCGAGCCAAAAAGGTCACCGGCATCGTACTTGTGTCGTAATATCGTGCCGACGAAATATTATAACATAACACAGAGTTGGCTCACCCTTTGACAGTGCTCGCTACTGACTCTTGAAAGATCGGCAAGTGGTTGGAAAATGACGTCGCGAAATTCGGGATAAGTTCGAGCGAGTGGTCGGGCATAAAGTTCTTTCGCGCTGCACAAAGTCTCTCGATAATCCTCCTCAGCGTGCATAAGCTTCTCCGTAATTCTGTACCTTCGATCGATATCTGCAAAAGCGCAATAGTTTATAATTTTACTTTAATATTGGAATACATTCTAAGTATTCATTTTCTTTTTACATTATTTTTACATCATTTTGAATAAAATACGACAACGAATTTTTTTCCTTTTCAAATAAGTGGAACTCAACTTCTAGGTACATTTTGGAGCCATTGCAGAAATTCTTGAAGTTGTAAATATATTTTAGAGCACCTCCGGTGTTCAATCATGCCGAGGTTAAAAGGTCTTAATCGGCATGAGTTACTGGTCGTAATTATTTCAATAAATTATTGACGAATATATTTCCCAGGAGTTTCTTGTATGAGCGAAAAACAGTTAGTATAAGTTTATTTTTAAGCTTATCCCCCCCCCCTTGGCAACTATCATTGTGCTAATGATTGCACGATTTACTTTATACTTGTGTGTGCGTGTTAGGTAGATGTATTGTCGAAAGTATTCAGGAGCATACTCTCTAGATTAGGCTTTCCAACCTCGGCCGTATGTGAGAGAATCGTGGAATGAATGTGTTGGTGTGCTCTTTTTAAATATATTAATAATATCGATAAACATAAATGACTGTTTCTATGTTTCATATAAGTTTTAAGACAAAAATATAATACATTTTTTGTTTAAGGAGGAATAAATTCGTTTGCAAAATTAACGAAATTCGATTCACTGAAAAAATAGAAAATTATTTAATTTTGAAAAAAAAAAAATAATTTTGGTAAATACTCGTTCATTCGGCAATTATTTATTGATCATCCTGTGTAAAATATTTTAAAATATTTAAAAAATACAAATTTATACGATAAAACAATAAATTCGTTGGGGCACGTCTTATCGTTAGACTGCCTCCGGCAAGACCGCAACCGAAAAGAAATTTTGTAAATAATCGTTACCGACTTACTTTCAAGATCGAATTATGTTTATCCCTACTTTTATCCCTACTTTTATCATTATTCATTGTTTACTTTTTTCTCCGAAATGTAAACTATTCGAGACAGTTGCAGGTCGGTCGTCACATCGGATTCGACACGTGCCTCCTAAACGCTATTATTTCTTTTAATATTTCGATTAATTTTTTACAACCATTCGTTATTAACATTGATTTTACGTAAAGAGGGTTAATTATTAGGATCAATGCTAGAACATTTTTAATTCTCTCTCGCAATTAATTAGTACAATAAACCGTCTAAGTTTCGAACCCTTTATTTTATCACCCTGTATATAGATATGATTAAGAGATTGGCATTTTGTTTATCTTATGAACATTTGAGAACCGTATTAATCAATCTTGAGATACGTTTCCTCGTATAAAATACATTATCATAAATACTCACCACCACGGGGATCGTATTGCCTTGCTGCATCTTCAATCAGCAGAATTTCTCCATGAAGAAGTGCCACGTCGGCTGCTGGATCGATTTCGGCTCTTGAACCGGCGAGTAATAATTTTGGCTTGCATACTCGATATTTTAAAAGAACGGGTGCGACAATAGGAGAGATTGCTCCCGGAGACGAAGCAGATAACTGAAAAGAAATATTCGTCAGAATACATGTAGACACATTGTTTACAGACAAAATTATAAAAACTATTACAAAAAAATGTTCAAATTGTAATCGTTTAAAAACGGTTTGTTTAATATCAATTTTATCTTTATGAATAAACATACCACGTATTACCTTTTTTTAAATGACTTGACGTACAAAATTGTAGTTAGAAATATTGTTTCATTGTAATAGAAAAATTGTTTTATGTATTATTTAAACCGAATTGAGTATTTTCTGCCTTTGATTGTAGAAAAAAAAGAAAAATATAACTTTTGTTAAAGACCGTTAGAAGAGTATACATAAGAGCAGCATCCTGTCGCTCCCAATCTCATTACAAGACAATGAGGAACATCGTTACATCTATCAAAGCAGAGGCAGACTATATCGTCCGGCCGAAAGGAGGAGCGACCGGGGTTATTTCGACGTTACGATTAATTACACGCGGGAATTCAGTTCGTCGAGAAAGGTCTAATAAGATAATGCTTACTTCTAATTGTGCTCCTTACGATTATCGATGGTATATGTTTATTTCTTTACTTTCACACGATGATACATTTATCCTATTATTTTTGTTATTGTCTGTCATTATATTAATTTGAATCTAAATAATTATGAGGATATTTAATCATAGTTTTTCATAAGATATTATAAACTCATGTTTTAATAATATTCATTTAACGCATGTATAGTTGAATCAAATAGGTTTCAGAATCAGATACCTTGAAGGTGTTCAAAAAAATTGCAAAGAACTATTTAAAATTGTTTATATTTGATAGGTTGATCAAATATAAAAAAGAATTTTTATTCAAGCTGTTGATATTAAAAGAAATTAAAAAAAGAATTTTGTAAAAATGATCAAAGATCTACATCAATTTATAGAAAACATTTTATACAGACGTCCTATGCAACTAATCTCGCGACTCGTGAGAACAAACGTGAATGATGAAAAATCGACATTCGGTGTGCGAATCGAAATGCACGCGATGCATTAAACATCCGATTCGAAAACTATCCTTTCAACTCGGAAACAGTCTCGCCAGGAATTCCTATAAAGCTGTGTGCTAAGAAAAACAATAGTGTATCTAACATCTCTAAACGAAGTTTCCAATCGTTGGATTATTCGATCCATTTTTGACTCGAATAATTAATTATCCTTGATTTGTGCGATCGCAATGCTATTAACACAAAAATTAGGAGCGAAATGACGTCTCGGTCTGCGTCATCTTCTTCCTTTTCCCCATCCACCTACTTTTCCCGATGATATCAACGCACGCCGACTTCCGAAACGGTCACAGATCACGATTTAAAATCGCGATATAATGTGACACTTCTTACTAATAAAACCTTCGAGAAATCTTACGATATATTCTTCTAAACTTTTCGACTGATGTCATCGATGGTGAATATAAAAAATGCGTGGGTTCCTATGTCAGATTTCTACCTGTTCGTTCTTACAGTTTTCTCTTTCATGATTGGTTTAAATATACTTGCCCCTCCCTCGAAAAAGAGAAAGAATAAATAAATAAATAACATTAAATAAACACTACCTTATTTTCATAGCGCGCACATTCTGATGAAATTAAATAATTTTATTCTATATTAAAAAAACTTTCTTTATAAAAATGTATGAAAGAGTCAATGAATATAAGGAAAAATACTGACCCACGTCAGAAGAAGACTCGTTAAAAAATTAAATCTTTCGAATAATTGACGAACAAATAATATTGACTAGACTAGTAAGAAAAATGACAGAATTTTGGATAATTTATATATAAATAAATAATGAAATATTTGAAATATTGAGATAATTTTGTGTATTTTATATCTCAACAAATAACAGACATTATTGAATTTTGTATTGAACAAATGTTTGGTATCTTATATTTGAATAATTTAAAGAAACAATTATTGATATCTTATATCAATATAAATAATAATGCTAGGTATTTTATCTAATTGCAAATTGTTAATATTTTATATATTTAAATAAATAACACACACATAATAAATATTTATTAACCGAATTATTATGAAATATCAGAGATCTAAACAACACTAATATTTTTAATGTAGAAAATGATAACATTATTTATCGGTCCATCCTAAAAGATATATTAAGAATTCGAAATTATTCTCAATATAATTATTAATATTATTAATAGTAAATAATTCGACTACTATTATTCGTTTTTCCTTTTCGTACGATCGATGAACATCGAACGCTAGTGGCCTTGTAAAATGCGCCATGGATTTACATAAAAATCCGCCTTCCAACTCTGTCGATAGTCGCACAACATAATACCACGTCCGATGCCAACGACGCAACACGATCCAGCGTATTATCACTACGCTACAGAATACGGATTAAAGAGAACCAAGAGAATAGAATTGAAAGCAAGCGGCTGCGCTTTCATGCGTGCCGTCCGTCCAATGCGAACGCAAACGCGAATGCGATTGCAATGCGAACGCAATCAGAATTTTCAACCAAACAAATCAATACGTTCATCTTATCACTTTGAAAAACTTTTTCTAGTACTACGATGTAACATTAATCCATTAGTTCAAAAGTTTTCCAACAAGAATCTATGATTATTGCGTTTAATCATTTTTATTTTATTTTATTTTATTTTATTTTATTTTATTTTCCCCCTCTTTCCATTTATTTTGTATACTTGGCGCAGAGAAAGGCATCCGATCGAATAAATTTAATATTAACGATACGAATGAAGTCTTGAGAGATAATTCATTTTTAAATACAATTTTATTGTCAGATGATATGATTTCAAATAGAAATCTCAAGAATGAGCTTTCGTCCTCCCCCCTCCCCACCCCCTCCACAACGGCGACACATTTCACATAGAAATAATAGTTTGGAAGTTGATTTAATTCTAAGCGATAATGTCGAATTGGATGTCCTTGAAGAGAAGAATTTATTATTAGCTATCGAAGGACGTTTTCGATGGTACGTCATTGGTAAACAATGCAACGATACATACGAAGATATGCGCAGTGATCTCTATCATACGAGCGGATGGTACTTATTTAACGTATGTGCATAACATAAATCTTGAAAAAACAAAAAAAGATATTGATTTGAATAAATATATTCTAATATAATTATATAAGGCATCGCGTCATTTGAAATAAGAATTTTTGTACATTTCGAACACACTTATCTACGCTTAATTAAAACGTAAAACATGACTGCATTGAAAGAATCACGAAAGAACGGAAGAGGAACATTAATTATATCGAGAAACATAAAATTGTCATTTCGACGAACCACACAACCGTTTTTAAGATTACAACTAACTCGAGATAGGAATGGGGCGTATATATATATGTGTGAAATTTAATAAACGTCGAATTTCTTTGCCAGTTTATTCCTCTTGGAAAAAAAAAAACAAAACAGCGAGTCAAAGTTTGCTCATTAATTTATCCAACCCGTGGTAATCCAACGATCGTTTGAAAATGAATTATACGTTTCGGGTCGTTTAAAATTGAATGATTTTAATGTTATATTATAGTGAGAACAGGATCGGTCGTATAATGCATATAGAAAGGAGAACGGTGGTATATCAGAATTAGCAGATATCTACGATGACTCATTGTCGGCGGCACAGAAATCGCGAGGTTCAAATCGTAACGCGTATCCTGTATCAGCAATACGTTAAGAAACATGGGCGTAAGGTTACGACTTGCGTATTTCGATATTGGTGTACGGCTTGTTTCCATTACGAGAGACCGTAAGCTCGATAGTTCTTGAACCGAATATCGGTGGGGTATCGCATATACACGCTACAAACTGCGGGTGCAAAAAGAGAATGGAATCGTCTCTCTTTATCTCTCTCTCTCTCTCTCTCTCTCTCTCTCTCTCTTTCTAACAAGAGATTAAAAACTATACTCAATGGAAAACGCAACTAAACTCGCACTAACAAATTTTGAATCGAGTACATTACTCTCTCGAAGAAATGTTTAAATACGTACTTGTGTGCACATGTCTCGAAAAGATCGGCCGTATCGAAAAGATCGCACACACGTGATCGAGCTACACGGAAAGAGAATTAGCATCGAAGTATTATTATCGAACAGCATTTCGAGGAAGAGAGCTAAGAAAGGTCACTCCTAAGAAGGTAGAACACGAGATTTCATCGAGATTGCATCGAGATATGTACGCATATTTTGACTATAATTAAAAGTATACAATTATTGAAAATAAGAGTTATACGTTTATTCTATTTTTATGATACCTTTCTAATTTTATATATATCGAATTGTGTGAATAAATAATTTGTGTCAACAGTTTGGTATTTAGTCAATGTATTTAATTAAAATTATCTTAAGTGTTGTTTATTTAAAAATACGTAACGTTCCGACATTACTTATTGGCAAACGCAATAGATATTCTAAATCGCTATTTCTCAACTCGTAGATCGTAAAACCATAGTTGCTGGCTCACACACACACACCAAAGCTAGTGAGTTATTTGTAAGAGATTTCGACCAAATTTTCCTATAATGTTTTTGTTTGTTTGTAAGAATATTGTGAAACGATAACAGTTATATCTTTAAAATATATTATATGCAGTGATTCTAATCGACCAGGTTCTTCAAAATGTTATGTTATAAATATTTGGGCCGTAGTACCAATGCAATTAAATATATGTAGTTGCACGGAAATAAGTTTGAGAAACAATATTCTTCTACATATATTATATAATATTCGTATAGCATTTTAAGTGCAACAACGATGTCAAGGATCGCGAGCCTAATCAGTGATCTTACCAAAAAATAATCACGGTTATTTCGAACATTTATTCTATGACATTTGAATTGTGAGGGATCGACGAAACCTTATGTTTAGTACTGTAGTCGCTATTGCATAAGCAAATAACGAAGGTACTATAACTGGATCTCAACTATAATTGTCTAGACATTTTTACACGCAAACATACATACATATATATATATAAATACATATATAACATCATTCCACTTTCGACCTTTAGAACTTTTCTTGAACTTTATACGTAACTGTCCGCAACACTGTTTCTCTCCTTCGTTTAAATCTGTCAACCGTACCGTTGAATCTACACTATACAATATAATACAAATGTAAAATGCAACACCGATACAATGATATTCCTTAAGCTATACATTATACATTGTGTATAATCAATGATGCACGTTAATGCAAGTTTAAGTGCCATTAAATATTGCCAACACGATTACAAAAAACAAGATATTCATGTATTATAATGATCGGGTTATTTCCCTAATTTCTTAATTGGCTAATAATTTTAAATAATGTGATATCTCATTGAGATAATATACGCATTATAAGAGTACTATCTTATCAAATGAGTTTAAACAAGATTTTTACATAATACAGCGACTAATTATATTCCAAGCTTTACACATTTCCGATTGTTTAAGAATAATATTTGCGACGACTAAACTCCGGTACGAGTCGTCACCTTTCTTCAAAGATGACGTAAGAACATCGGTGAAAGCTCTCTGCATGACTTCAATATCACCGAGAAACCGGTCTGTAAAACTCAATCGATACGTATGTCCTGTTGTCTCTAGTTTTCTATAAACGTAACTTTAACATAACATTAACTGCTATTTTCAACTATTTTATTTTCAAGGAATCACGTAATTTACTTCAATTATATACAAATACTTATGTTTCGTATATAATTTTTATACCCGTTACCCAGATTTTTCTCCAATAATCATAATTATATTATTTATCTAAATAAAAATAATACGCTACGAGAGAGAGAGATATATATATAAGCCTATACGTCCGAAATAAATAATTCTAATTAAAATAGAAATTATAGATCGCTAAAATTTCTACGTAAAGATGGCGGACGGTCATTGCGACAAATCCATACCAGCTGATATTACAAAACCAGAGTTTCGTTTATAAATTTTTACTTTATATAAAGAACAAGTATATAAATCGATATTCGTGCATATTTATTATAATGTTTCATAAAATTGAATATAATACATGATTATATACACGTACGATAAGAAAGATGTTTACGAATAACGAAAGTACTGTAAACAAATTGATTTCACATGCAATTGCGAGGATATATTTGACGATCATAATTAGATTTATTTATTCCTCAATCGATAAACTAGAGATGTTTTTTTCGTTATAAATAAAAAAAAAAACAATGCGAAAGAATAGCAAAGTCACGTGACCCCTTTTTTCTTAGTGTTCACTAGCGAATAAAATACATCTCGAGAGAATTATAAATAAGAGATATAAAAACTTACCGTGAGTTGTGTTTTATCCGGCGCGATCGCAGTGATCTCGATTGATCTAAGTTCGGGAGGATTTGTCCTGTTAAGAATGGCAGCCGGCATTTTTGCAACCAATGAGAGTCTTCTCGTTAAACGTCTTCCCAATTCTGCACGTCTACGCATTCTTACGCGTGATCCGGTCCCTTTGTAACTGCCAAATTCCATTCTCGTTTAAATTGGTATCTCTTATCTTCTCATCAAAAATGCTCCTAAAAGATCATCATCATCCTATTGAATTCTTTGTAGAAGAAGAAGACACGAATCCTCGTTCGTTTCTCTCGACGCATCCATCCATCTCGAGTAACGAGCAAAACACATTACACCTCACACAACAACCCCTCCCTCCCCGCCCCACTAATTTTACTTATATTTATTTTTCGTCGTCGTTCAAAAAAATCATCGAAGAAGATACGAAATAAATACTGCACGCTGTTTGTTCACGATTAACCGCTCTAAAGTGTATTATGTATATATATAATATATATATAAGAATCGAGAGAACATGCGCGCGCAGCAGCAAACTCGCGCTCTCCTCGTGCGCAATCGCAGTAAGAGATGGAATAAAAGATGAACAAAAAATAATGCTAACCCACTCGAGAGACCCACGTTCGCTTTGCCTGGCGCGCTTCGACTGAAATTCAATCGCGACCAACTTCCAACCACGTTACTCTCTCCTCTCTCTCCCTCTCTCTTTCTCTCTCTTTCTCTCTCGCGCGCGTTATTCTTTTTTAAACAACAATTACACGCGAAACTCATTTCTTTAATAAAAATAAATTAACAAATTTTTTATTATTCCTTAAGATTTTCAAAACTTCTCTTTCAATATATCCATTATATTATATATTCCTTTACGTAACGAATTTCGTCAAATATCTATCAATATATATATATATATATATATACATGTGATTAATATTATATGGAGATAATTTTTTATTAGACAAATGTTTTTCTAAAAATATTGAATCATCAAGTAGAAAAGGAAGTTTACTTATACTATTATCAGGTTAATCGAGATAAAAAATTTCACACTAAGGGCTAAACATAACCTCTTTTTTTATTGCTTTTTTAGTTTCTCTTGTTTTATGTAAAACACAAACAAGATTTATTTAATTCATGATCTTATAGTAATTGTTATATATATTAAAAACTCTTCGATAAACAATTAACAATGCTTCTAAACAACATTTCAATCATATTCTCTTTAGAAATTAAATGGTTCATTACGTTATGTACTCACAATTAATTATAAAAAAGTAACACATTTGCGCTATCTGATGTTAATGAAATGAAATTATAAATTGGTTTTATCGGTCGTTGATATATTCTCTACTTTACCATAGGAATCAGCAAAATTATTTTATTATTTAAAATAATTAATTTATTCATTTTTATTATTACCAAAAATAACGCTATTTGTAATATAAAAACATAACGTATAAATGTTTTCTTTTAAATTCAATATGTGATCTATTACAATATATTATTTTTGTATCAAAGATTTCTGCTTTAACTACCATCAAGATTGTTTGATACAATTTCCCCCGTAAGAGGTCAATAACATTTAAAAGCGATTTAAAAAAAAAATATATTCTTACAGCGTATTATATATATATACTACTTATTACCTGCAATTACCTACACTTAAAAGTTTTCCTTGGCATCCGTTGTTTGTTCGCGCCATATATAAAAAATGGCGATTTAATTTGTTGTTATTCACAGCATCAGAATTATTACCATTATCTCCCACCTCTGGGTATAAGAAGATCTTAACTCTAAGTATATTGAGGTGTTAATAATTCTATTTAATGTACAATTTGCCAATTGTGCCATGTATACGGTCAGTACCATTGTTCAAGATTCTACGAACCTCTCTGTCTTGCCAATTCATGAGCAAATTTGCAAAGCAATTGATAAAAATACTGGAGAAACTTGCGGCGAAACAGAAAGCTTACAGATTCTCAATGAATTCCGTAAATTGTATGAAGCTCGTATTGAAAAGGTCGATTCGGAATCAGCTAATGAATTCGATCGTCTATCGGTGAGTTTAATTATTATTTAATTTATGCTTTTATTTTTTTTTCAGTATAAAATTGTTTATATCGTTCATTATTCCAATTTTTATTTCCATACTAAATTGAAATTAAACTCTTAGTATAATTTAAAATATAGATGAACAAAATAATACTCTTAATTTTATGGAAAGTAATAAGAAAATAAATAATTTTAGATGAAAATGAAAATTATGACAGAATGGATTAAGGACTTAGGAGAACAGAATATTATGTTAGTTAATACTGTACAAGATCTGGAACAAACTGCTAGTGACAGAGTCAAAATATTAGAAGAAAAATTGAAACAGTCGTCTAAAGTTGTTTCGGATAAAATTTTGTTATCAAATCAATCAGAGGAGGTAATTTACTATACATTTATATATTATCTTGTAAAATATAAAAATATTAATATTATTTCAGAGATTAAATGTACTCTCAAATCGCATCAAAGAACTAGAAGATGATGAAAAGTACCTTCATCAAAGTATTGAATTTCTATGGATTGATATCAAAGGATTATTAGAATTGCTTAAAAGAGCTCAAAAAAATAATTGTTGGAGTCTTGATGGTATAAAATTCTGTTATATTAATCCTAGTGATATTCCTACTCCTCTTGAGTAAGTATAAATAAGGAACAATGACTTACTATTATAGGCTTTTTTCTTATTATTTTAATTGTTTATTACAGCTGTGTATGCGCCCAACTAAATGCAGATGACACTATAAATTCAAAGGTATATTTAAATTAAAGCATAATTTTTTACAACGACTCTTATTTATTCATCAGTAATAATTAAATAATCAGTAATCATAAATTATTGTATAATAAGCATTCTTGTATCTAGTAATTGGTATTAATTCATAGTTAAAATAGATTATTTTTAATGCAAACATTAAAGCCTTATTTAGTTTCGATATAGAAAAGAATGTTTATTATGTAACTATATACATTTTTGTTCGAAATAGAAACAAATGGAAATTGAGTAAATTATATTTTTTAAATAGCAAGCTGCAGAACAAGAAACTGATGATACAAATATTGATATGTAAGTATATATAATTAATGAATTAAATGAAAAGTTTTAATTTCCTTTTTAACTAATTGTAAGTTAAAATCATATAAATAAATGCATTATATATATTGATTATATCTTGCAGGTATCAAATTAAATTTGAAGAAAATGCTGAGATTTATAAGAAATTACCGAAGGAAGAAACTGTAACAACATACGTTTCTGATTCCCAGTATCTTATTAATGAGGTAATATCAAAATCTCAGCAAGCAAATCATATTGTTGGATCATCATCAGTTCCTACAAATTCCGATAATGTAAGTTTCTTTTTAACCCATGATATAGAAAGATTAATTGGGGTAATTATTGAGACAGCAATAATATAGGCATTTCTTTTCATATACATCATGTATAAAATATTATTTTTACATATTTGAAGGAATTTACATATATAGTCCATATAAATTTATTTTGTAGTTATAGTTTGTTAATAATTTTATAGGCAATCATGTTGAAATAGAAATTAAAATATAATATATTAAAACACAATATAGTGGTACTTTGTTTAACGATGATAAGGATTATCGTTGTTAATCAAAACCATCATTATCTGAGACTGTTGTTTATCAACGCCACACACACACACACACACACATTGTATATTAAAAGGATTAGATATATAAAAATTAACTAATGCTATAAAACTTAATACTTTTAGTACATTTGTATTATTTCTACATATTTTTGATAAAAAAAAAATAGTTTTATAACTTTTATTACTGTTCAGACAATCTTAATCGATGACATAGTGGAAAGTAAATATGTTGATAATGGTCTAGAAGTTAAAAAACTTCAAAAGCATTTACAAGATACTGAGTCAAATATAACAAATATGACGCATTTGCACTCTCAGTTGAAAAGAAAAGATAAAGAGATTGAGGAAATAAAATGCCAAATAAATTGTCTGAAAAAGGTTTGTTATATTTACTTTTCCATGTGCTCTTTTGAATTTTATCATTATATCATTTATGTATGCTATTGCTAGGAATTTATGGAGACACATGAAGCATTATTCATAGAAATAACAAAAAAAGATAAGTTAATAACATCGTTGAACCAAGAAATTGCAAAATTAAAAGAACAATATAATTATGCTGTCGATTTTAAAGATGATATTATTAAAAAAATGAGAAAGGAATTCATAAAATTGAAGGTACACTTCCAGTCTATATTTTATTTTGGGCATTTTATCTTACAATCCTTTGTTTTAGTTTGCGTGTTCTTGTGTATCGAATTACCCTCAACAATTCAATGTTAATGGTAATATAAAATTCTCAAATATTTTATGCAATGAATTTATGATACCATGTCACTTATATAAGGTTGTCAAATGCAAAGATCATGCATCTTTTCAATTGAATAATTTCGATACTTTAGTACACCACAAAGAAACTACTGAGAATATACCCATTATTAACTCACAGTCACAGAATACTATAACAACTAATCTAGATAATTTTTCTAAGCAAAACATTTACAAAGCGAAAATTGATAAAAATAACAAACGGCGAAATATTGACAAAAATATTACGAAATCCACTAGAAATTTATCACCAGCTTGTAAAGATACTATCATACAACACAATTGAAAAACCAATAATTTACGTAATGCCTAAATCATGAGCATTTTTAACAAGTAACTAATGGTATTCATGTTGAGCAAATGATGAAATAATAATTTTATTTTATTTATCTGAGAATAGAAAAAATAGATTATATATTGAAATAATGTATACAGTGAGAAGTAATAATATATGTTGTGGTAGAAATAAGTATACATGAAGCATCTGTATCTGTACAATAAAATGTATATCAATTTAAATGTTTAATAATCCTAAAATAGGTGTCTGTGTATATGAATTTAGAAGTTTTGCGTTATAAGAAAAAATCAATTATTTAAAATTTACAGTTAGAGCAGTTATGACTTTGACTCACTGTATATACAATTTTCAGCATGGTTGCCTTATTATTTATGATATAATTTTATCGCTCATTCTATATATATGTATCCATTATATATTTATCTATGCATACAAAGTATTTTTTGACGAAACAAAAGAAATCATTTCAATCTATATGATTTCAGAATATTTTCTCTCCACTGAAAGATCAAATCGATGCTGATACTTATCTATTGGTGAGTAACAGTATGTTGCATTGAAAATAAGATTTTTATCTTTATATCATACAATAATAATGTTTTTATAGGATAAAGATCTTTTGAGTAATCCAACTAATTCATATCAGGTATATACTATATTATTTTGTCTAATTAAATTTTATAAAATTTATATACATACTTTTTATATGTTTGTATTATTAATAATATTCATAAAACATGCAGAACTTTATTTTTAGCAAATGTTTATATCTTGCTTTTCCAAAACAAACTTGTTATTACAAAGAGAAGAAGAACAACTTGATGATTTGAAGTCAGAGTTAAAGAAAATCATATTACGCTTAAATCAGACAAATGTTGAGGTAAGTTTATAACTAATCAAAATATTGGGTTGGCAACTAAATAATTGCCGATTTGTTCAATGAAATGAAAGAGTTTTTTTTTTACTTGGAATGAACTTTAATCTATGATGTATTTTCCATATTGTTCGATAACCTTTGCCATCTATCTGACAACTTGAAAATTCCACGCTCGTAGATATTCTGATCCTTTTCGGCCAAAAATTGATTTAAGTAAGATTTTACAGCGTCATCATCATTGAAAGTTTTATCACGAAAGGAGTTATCCAGGAATCGAAATAAGTGGTAATCCGATAGCGCGAAATCAATGCTATATGATGGGTGTAGCATCAATTCCCAACCAATATCCATCAATTTTTTCCGAGTGGCCAAAGACGTGTGCGGCCTAGCATTGTCCTGATGGAAAATGACACCTTTACGATTGACCAATTCTAGTCGCTTTTCCTTGACCGCTGCATTCAATTTGTCCAGTTTCCGACAGTAGACCTTCGAATTAATGGTTTGGTTCCTTGAAAGCAGCTCAAAATACACCGGATTTTTTTAATCCCACCAAATTGACAGCAAAATCTTCTTTTGTTGGATATTTGCCTTTGAAGTGGTTTGCGATGACTCTTTAGGCATGCACCACGATCGTTTTCGATTGACATTGTTGTACACAATCCACTTTCCATCTCCAGTGATGATTCGTTTTAAAAACGGATCGAATTCATTGCGTTTAAGCAATAAATCGCAAGCATTGATGCGCTTTGTCAGATGAACCCTTTTCAAATCGTGCGGAACCAAAATATCTAGCTTCTTAACAAGCCCGACAGGTTTGAAATGCTTCTCAATAGCTGTATGTAAAACATTTAACTTTCCTGCAATCTCTTGTGTAGTTACATGACGATCCGCTTCGATAATGGTTTTAATTCCATCCTCATTAAGCTCAACTGTTCGACCTGAACGTTGGTCATCTTTAAGAGAAAAATCTCCAGAACGGAATTTTTCAAACTAATTTCGGCATTGCCTTTCTTTAAGGGCTTCATCACCATATACATCACCATATACACCAGCGTTCTTTTCTTTACGGAAATAATAAAGCAAAATATGGCAAAAATGTTCGTTTTTGCACTCCATATTAATATTGAGGTAAAAAAAATCTTTAAGAAAATATCTACGCAATGAACTTCTAAAGCTAGGTAAGGATGAGAGCTAACATATATAAGAAGAAGAAGATCATAACATTTAAGAATATCATAAAAATGGGAGTGAGAGACGTCTATAAATGAAATCGGCAATTACTTAGTTGCCAACCCAATATTTCTAAGTATACATCAATTTAATGATCCATAAAATTGCTTTTATTAATTCAATATGTTCAATTATTTATCAGTATAATATTATAATTTAATGAGATAATATATATTTACAGACATGTGTGTGTGAGAACAATTTTACGACTGCTTATAAAAAGATACAGAATATTAAAAAAATTCTAAATATTTTAAAAACTTCGAAAGATGATAAAGTAAGTTAATGCATTTAAACTTTCATTATTATATAAAGTGTAAAGTTAGATTATTTTTTTAAAATAACATGCATAAAAGCATTTATATATAAATATTACAATAATATTTAAATTATAAATCTTGAATTAAAACTAAACAAGTAAATAAATGTTCATGTCTATATCTGATTATGAAATATTATTATCTTACACTTATAATTAATAAACATTTTTCAGTATTTCTAATATTGTAGAGTGATAAAGAGAAGAGTTCGTGTGTTTTATAAGGAATCCATTAATTATAAAAGCAAAATTAATTAATATCATAAATGCTTAACTATATAATACTAAGTAATGCAGTGCTTTTGTAACGATTTACAATTGAATAAATATAATAAACACAATAATGCATTGATTCTTTTTCAAGGAAAAATGTTTATTGACTTTTAATTTTGTAAATTAATTCCATTGTAAGTTCCATTGAAAATAAATAACAATTTGGATCATAGGAAGTATATTTTTTACAGTCACAAACTGAAGAAACCATACAACATTCTATAGCAAATATTGATGTCCAATTAAAATACGTGCAGGATGCATTGCAAAATGAAGAGCTTGTATGTATTATATTTTAATAACTTTAAATAACAAATTTTAATTATTTTTTAATGAGAATTTTCAATACTTTTTATTCCAGAAGCATGATACAGATAAAAGTGTGGATACATGGATGCATGATACAACAGAGAAATTAATAAAGAATATTGAAAATATTTTCATAATATGTAAAGAAAAAAAAAAAGCAATTGAGTTTATAGAATATGCTGTACGTATAGCTTTGTATACAATATAAATTTTAACTCTTTGCATTTGAGGCCTTTTTCGCTTGGCCGAATCGGCAACTCGAGATTTTCCGTATGACGTACTACGATGACGTATTAAGATTGTTGTTTTCCATTCATGTATTGTTAACCGAGAGTAACCTCTCGAATGCAAAGGTTTAATATAGTATGCACAGTCAATTGCATGCTAGCAAAGAAAACTTATATAATTACATTATATTTTTGTATTTCAGACAAATAAACAAAATGAGGTACAAATATTAAATATCTATAATGTTTTAAATGTTAAATATATAGTGAATATACATTGATTATTTTATTTTTATAGATACAAAGTAGAACGAATAATTGTATCACAGAAATGTCAAAGGATACTATTGTAAGTATTTTATAATTTTATCTATAATTATTAAACTATATATATTGTTTTTATTCAACTTTGATATCTTTTGTATTATACATTTATTTTATTGTTTTTCTTATATTATTTATTATTATTTTTTGTTAATTTTTTTTCATAGCAAAATCCAATTACTACTCAACAATTTAAATTAATGGAGGAATATCGTGTATGTACTGTTGAAGCTCAAGCGGCAACAGAAGATATTCGTGAAGAAATTAGTACCATTCTTTCTTCATTCACTGCTCAGCATCAAAAAGTATATCCTTATATTAATTGTATAAAATTGTTAGTAGAGACGTACCCTCCAATTGGTCTTCCTCAATCATGATAGAAATTGATGTACATATTAGTATTACACTTTAGATAATCATGATACAAAATCTCATCCTAACTCTCAAAATAATTTAAATTTTCTGTGTACGATATGTACCGACTTGTAAGAACATTTTGACAGATGAGAAATATTGCCGATCACATATGTGATAAAAAAAAAAGTAAATGACTAAATAAAGAGTAGTACTATTATATACATCAATTTTTATCGCAATTGAGGAGAACCAGTTAATGATTCTCCTTATTAGTTTCACCTATAAATTGTAAAAGTATTGCAAAATATAATAATTTATTTCATTTGTAATATTCTTAGTACACTGAATTAAAAAAAATGATCAGAGAGACTCAAGAACAATTATTAAAATTGCGAGAAACAGTATTAAAAACTATTAATACATTGGAATTACAAGTAAGATCAAATTGTCTATACATTATATTACATTAAAAGATAATATATGTTCTTTATAACCATACTTTTTGATTTATTGTATAGGAAATAGAAAGACCAAGACATATTGAACGAATTGCAATCGAGCAAGGAAAACTAAAAAATGTACAAAATGAATTTATTCGTGCCCAATCTGAATTAATTAATTATGTAAATAATATACAAGAAAAAATTAAAGAATCAAGGGTACAATATTTTTAATATATATAATAAATTGTTCTCTATTTTTTAACATTATACTTTTATTAATATTCTTTTTCATTTTTCACGTTGATTTGTTAGGATAAAAATCTACCTGAATGCATAGAAATGTACACATGCAATGATTTATTAAACTTTATGCTTGATAAAGTCGAACTTGTATATAATCATGTTCAAGCACTCCAAAATCAGGTAAACATTATTTCAATTTAGTAAATAAAAATTGTTGCTGAATCAAAATGAATTAAATATTCAATGCTCTATATTTATGTTTTATACATACATATTTTTCTAGAATTGTTTTCTTACATCAAATTCAATAGAATTAAAAGAACAACTTTGCTGTACAGCGTGTTCCTTCCAAGATTTGCAGAAACGTATGAGTGCAATTGTAAGAATTATTATTTTTGTAATCATTTATATATTTATTGCAATATTTGTTCTTCAATCAAATTATTTTAGTTAATACATAATGAAATGGATGAAACAATTCTTTGTGAAAAAGAAAAAAAATTAGGAAGACTTGAAGCAGAAATTGATAATGCACATACAAAGATGCAAGATACTTTGGAAACTTTCTGGAATACGATAGAACAGGTTTCAAATACATTGTTTTTATGCAATAGTAACAATAATAATGAAGTATTACAATAATAAAATACTACAACATTCTTTTAGGAAGATTTTATGGATCATTCAGCGGATTTACAAAGTCAAAGTCAGGTAGTACATAATTTATACATTTTAGTATCAATTAATTAATTATTACTTTCAGTTTAACTTTTGTAAAAGGACACTTTTTCTCGCAATTAATATCTATAATGTAAATTCTAGCCAATTAATGAATTATTAAAAGCAAAGGAAGATATACATAAATTAAGAACGGAATATGATGATTACAAGCAAAAAATGTTACGGGTATGAAAATATATGTATATATTTTTACGTTTTTTTATCGTGTTAAAAATAAAATGCATGTGCAATGAAATTCTGATTTTTTAATTTACAGAAGGCATGTCAAGCAAAATCTGATGATAACATAAATCAATGGAAATGTCGCATAATAGACTTGGAGGAACAGCTTCGCATTTTAAATCATGAGGTGATGAATTTAACATTTTCTTAATTATTTTTAATGCTGAATGTTATACTGTGTTATATTAGCATATTTTATTACTGATTTTTACATTTATTATTTGTTATATATTCAGACTAAATGTAAACAAGAAGCCAATCACATTCTGAAAAATAGTCTTGAGTCAATGGAGAAAGAATTATCTTCTGTAAGAATGGAAGCAGAAAATTATAGACGCTCCCATTCTGTTGATAGTATAGAGTACAAAAAAAAAATTTTAGAATTAGAAAATATAGTAAGTAATAAATTTAGTTTCTTTTTCTTAATATAATAACATATATTATAAAAAAAAATTACTTAAAAAACAGTAATGTAATAAAAATTTGATATTTTATATACTTTCAGGTCAAAATACAAAAGGAAGTAGAATCAAAATTAAGACAAAGTTTAGATAACAGTGAAACAGAGCTTCAAAAGTCAAGAAAACTTTTGGAACCTTTTGTAAGAAGCATATATTAACATCTTATTTGTTCTTCTTGAAATTGCATGTTGGAATATCACAGTCAGTTTTGATAATAGTATGGTTTGAAAAAAAATGTATTCAAAGCAGCCAATATGACGTAAAAGAAAACTTTTAGATTGCATGGAACTTGATTTCCTCTTATATACAAAATTATTTAAACGAATATTATTTTTGAGAATTTTTTATAGGAATATAGTAAATGCAAGGCAAAATTCATTTTGTGATGACTTATAATGGAAAAATTTATGAATCTTGTTGAAAGTGTGTATAGTAAGGGTCTGTAAACGAATTTTATCTTGCACTTCCCATAAAAAATGAAGTAGCATTACTTATTAAATGACTTACTCATATATAAATAATATATATACAAATAATGAGTATATATTGTTTTTTATTTAATAAAAAAAGCATATAGAATGTAGTCCAGAAGAATTATCTATGTGTTGTGGATACCAATTTAGGCAAGAGGTAATAACTTTTAACAATTATCAATTTATAACAGAAATAAGATACTTAATTGTCTGTAACTACAACTTTTTAATTTTTCCAGAATACAACCCAGCTTGTTAATATATTACAAGAAGCAGTACAATCTACAAAGAATGGTCTTCAAGATGTTGAATGCGAACTTAAACTGCTGGTATGTTTAAATCAAATGAATGTTTCCATTATTTCGTATTATTAGCACCACGTCTAAAATATTGAACCGTATTATTACATTTATATTTTAAAAAATATATTGTAAAAATACAAACAAATATTTAAAAGAAATAATTTGTAGGTGCGTGAAGGATCTGCTCAACCTTGTACCACAGTAACTTCGGTAATGACAATCATAGATAAATTAAGAAAATATGAAGGACAATTAAAAAAATGTTATGGAGACATCGAAAATCTTAGAAATACATTGTGTTCCAAAGATAAACTTGTAAGTATAAAATTGATATAATATAGTAATATATTAAAATCGATTGTTATAAATAACAATATGTTTCAAATTATACTGTAAATATATGTGAATATGTATGTGCATACATTTTGTTTCAGTTAGAAAATATGAACCAAGTAGTTATGATCCAAAATGATTCTATAGCAGTAACACAAAATGAACTTAAGAGTCTCTATAAAAAACAACAGGAAAAGGTAAGTCTTATAAAAAAATTGCATTTTTATAATTATGAAAAAACTCAAAAACATTATAAACGTTACACGCTTTTGTTATTTTATAAGTTATAGTTAAGATTAAAAATTTTGTTAGAAAAAAATAATTTTAAGAAATAATTTCATACACTAATTAAATTATATTGGATATGCATAAATATTTAAATACACTAACACTAGATAACATCTACAACGCAAATCTTTTCTCCAAATTTTTCGTTATACACTTCGTCAATTGAAATTAATTGTCATAAACTTTTTAACTCGCGGTATTCTGTCTTGCTTTTAAAATGTGATTATGAATATTGAACGAAGCACAAAGTAATATATTTTTATTTCCAAGAGTTATTAATGAAGGTATGTAAAAAATAAATTTCTTTATACTACATTATGTAGTACCAATTTTATTGGTTTTTTTTTCTTTTGTTTTCAGATTAATATGCAGGACTTTATTATAGCTCAATCTGAGAAGGAAAAAAAAGAATTATCGAAACAGGTTTGTACTCTATCAATTGTACTAATGCATACGTCTATGAATTATTTATATTTATGAAAATAATAATGTATTTATAAAGTTAATATTACATGCATCTCTTGTATCCTGTACAGAATGAACTTCAAGCACAGACAATTGGACATTTACAAAATGCTGTGGTTGAAGCCAAAAGATGTTTAGATAGTATGGGGCATAAAGCAGTAAGTGATATGAACGAACTGTGGAGTTCGATTTCGTCTTCAACATTCAGTCACGGGAATGTGCATGATGTTTAAATTGCTTTTATGAACATATTGAACAATGATTTGAAAGTATACTAAGAAGCATATAACTATGTATGTATGTACTAATGGTAATTATTATTGTAAATATTTTTCAAATATTATAATTAAAACGATAAATGAGATATTTCTAAATAGCCTTATTTTTTTTTGACACGATAATTTTTAAAAATTTTTCAATGCTATACTCAATACGAAAATATAAAACTTTTATTATCTCTTTCTGGAGATAGCAATGGTAATTAATTGTGAGTGCATAAGCGTGATGTGTTACAAAAAGTTTAAGTCAGTGTGGTATGATATTCGCGATGCATGTGGTATGTATTATTTTATTTAGAATATAACACTAAGTTAACAATGCGTTAACAAATATCATTACAATCTGCATAAAAGGTGTGTATTTATAAGATCTTCTAATCCAACAATTATATCCACTTTATTACTTCAAATAATATATATAAGTTCTTAAACGCTTATTAAATAAGTGTATGACATTTAACTAACTATATTATAAACTACGCTAATTATTGAATTATTATGCTTTTATTACATTTTATATATATTTATTATATATATTTACAATTTTATAATGGTTACTACTTTGAAAACTATAGATAAAATATTGACTGGAAGTTAACTTTCTTGCAGATTTTTGTTAAAGATGAAACTATTCAATTATTAACAATGTTTATTGACGAAACTCAAAGTCAATATAGCAACTGCTTCGCAGAAGTAAGTTTAATACTTAACTTTAATCTTTATGCATTTTTGTATATAAAGTATTTTTCAAAATAATATTTTTATAAATTTATAATATTAATATGTTATTTCCTAAATGAAGGCTGCTGCACAAGAAAAGTTATTAGAATTGCAACGAGACGCCATAAACACTTTGCAATTGAAAATTGAATACATGATTAATGATAAACATTTAATAGTTACATCCTTACATACTACATATTGTTCTATATTAAGTGCTGTACAGGTATAGCAATAATAAGATTCATGCTAATATAATGTAATGTATGTGTGTATCCCTGATTTAAATAAATTATAAAGTTATTAACATAGAGACATTTCAAAATACATTATTAGTTTAAAATTTATTATTATAAAAATCATTACTATGAATAACAAATCTAATAGTAGTAAGGTATATAAATAGATTTTAGTTATCTATTACTACAATAATATACTATATATTTATAAAGAAAATAATTTTATTTAATTATTTTAGGGTCAACTGAAGCTTTGTAAAAATGATTTCCAAGCCTTAATATATAAGGTAACTGTTTTTCTTTTTTACAAGTTCATAAAAGTCTCATTGTACATTTTTTAAATTGAACATTTAAATATTCATTATTTTACAGATAAATACTTTAATGCAAGCGAATATTCATTTGGAAAATAAGTATATTTCTGTAAAAAAATTGTGGAAAGAAACGAATCAGGAACTGCAAGAATTAAAGTATTACAGAATTTATCGATTTTACTTTTTTCATGACATTTTTAGCTTAAAATAATAAACTATATTATGATATAATTTTACAGAAATATGTTATCCGAGGACAAGAAAGAAAAAAATATGTACGAAAATAAATTTATCCAATGTAAAGTAGATATTGCACACAAGAGTTGTATGACACAAAATCTTGTACCGAAGCATACTTCAGAAGATTCTTCGATAATAGATAAACAAGAATATATAGAAAATTCATTTCAAAATGATGAATCACAAGCTCAGACTGAAATTGTAATAAGAGAAAATCAAAATTTAAAGAAACAACTACAAAACTATAAATTAGATTTAATTGCATTTAAAAAAGAATTAAAAATAAAAGAACAAGAAATAAAAGATCTTGAATGCTGTTTAAGATCTGAAAATCAGAATCTAAAGATAAGTTTAGAAAAACAAACTAAAGAATTTGAAGAAATAATAGGAAAATTAAATATTGCTAAACAAAAAGAGATTAATTTTAAGGAATATATAATCGATTTGGAAGCAAGACAAGAAGAGAGAATAGTAATGTTAATTTATAAATTAATATATTTAAAATTAGGAAGAAATTCGTTAATAATTATATGACCAATTTTATATATCTATGTAGTGTAGTCACTTCATTTTCAGTGTATGGATTTTCGGTCTTATGTAACAAATTCTTTTTCCTTATGTATATATTATACCACTTTCATTATTTATGCAATATAGTGTACAAATAGTTACATATTAAATATTAATACTTTTAATTGCATTATTTTATAGATAAAAAATCTAAAACAGCAAATTGATTGTAATGAATCATTAATAAAAAAGCAAATTCAGACTATAGACCAATTGCAACAAAAATTGCATACATCTGAACAACAAATCAGACGATACATATCCGAATATACAAGTTTTAAGGAAAGATTTTTATCAATAAAAATGTTACTCAAAGAAAAATCTGATAGCATGGCAAAATTACAAGCAGATTATGAAGTATTAAAAGTATGTTATAAAGTTATAAATGTATATATCTTATTGTAATATGTCTCGTATACATCGTAATGTTACATTTCTATATTTACAGAATGAGAATTCAATTTTAAAAACAGAAAACATTGTATTGGAAAATAAAACAAAAGAAGATTTTTACTTACTAAGGAAGAAGGTATCAGTACTTATAAATTATATGTTTAATTCTACTTTTCTATAAGTATACAAGAAAATAATAATATACCATCATTTCCATTGCAGTTAAAGGAAACTCAGACGGAGTTATCTTTTATGAAAAAAAATTATTATAAAGCAGCTGAAGATTATAATAAAGCTCAAGACAACTTGATTCAATCCGCAAGACGAGAGGCAGAGTTACAAGAATCATTAACAATTGCAGTAATAAATTATAATATTATACTTAATTCGTTTTAATTTTCATAAACACATATTTGATCGTTCAAAAATATACTTGTCTTAGGAGAAAGAGTATTGCTCAAAGCTTTCAAATTTAGAAGGAAAAATTGCTAGATTGGAAAATTTAATATGTAAACTTAATGAAGAATCAAATGATACTAAAAAAAAATTATCTTCAAAGAATATTGAACTTTGCCAAACACAAAATATGTGTACATCGTTTGCCAATCAATTGAAAACTGTACAACAAGATGTAAGTCAATATTAAATTAAGCAGTGTAATAATATGTTTCTAACAATATTATTATTTTATATCAAATTATTAGTTTTATGAACTTCAAGAAAAATACAAAAGAATGGACAATTCCAGTTGTCATTTAACTCAACAATTACAAGAATGTATAGATGAAAACTATACTCTTGTGCAACAGAACACTTCACTTGAACAAGACAACTACAAGTTTACAAATCAAGTGAGATATATCTACTATTTCTTCTAAATATTAACTTCTATTTTGACTAATATAACTTTGAAAAGTGTAACTGCTTATAGTTACATAACATGCACCAATCTTTGACGGAGTTGAAAAAAGAATGTCAATCAAAAGACAAGTCTTTGGCGTGTGTGTCAGCAGAATTAACTGAAACAGTAATAAATAGGTCAGAACTTTGTAATGAATCCCAATATATGGTCTCGTGTATTCGTACATGGATGGCAGAACAAAGGCAACTTGTTGAAACTCTTGTTTCAAAGTTACAAATTAAACAACAGCAGTTAACAATATTAAAACAACAATTTGGACACGAAAAGAAGTAATTATCTATTAGAAAAGATTCAAACGTATTTATAATTAAAAATCAATTTTCTTAGAAGGTAAATACTTCATTTAAACATTATTTAATTAAAAATTTCAATTTTAGAACTTTCCTAATAAAAATAAGAGAACTAAGAAGAATGAACAATATATTAACACAAAGATTGAAAAAAGTACATAGAACAACAATTGGAAAAAATACTAAAAGTGCTGGATATTCATATTTGACTCAAAACTATGGTGTATGTATCATATTAAATATTATTATAACTTATTTCACGTTATATATTAAATTGCATGTAAAGATATAAACTATAAAATGTTAATTGTGATAGAAAATTTTAAACAGGAAAAAATTCAACCTTTTCTTGTATTTTAAGAAATCTTCTACATGCCCGATTAAATCTATACGTCGCACTTCAGTGTTTGGCAATTCTTGGTGGTTTCCTAAGATGGAATATTTAACAAGTCAATTGAAAAATAATAATCAATGGTGGAATGCAAATATAGCTGATAAATTATCAAAGAATAATAGTGGAGTAGATGATAATCGAGATTGTGGTTATCAATCATCTGCAAGCAAATGACAGTATATCATAAAATCTGTCATTATGGCATAGTCGAATAAAATCGATTTATGATAGAATAATAAGATAGAGTAATAACTAATATTGTATACCATTGAAATTTGCAAAGAATATATATAGAAATATACTCTATTTGTTTTTTTATATATCTTCGTGATTGTATATTTTAATAATAATTTGTCTTAATCATATAAAAAGAATTACTTTATTTTGCTCAATTATCAATGCATTTGTAAATAGTACAAAAGTAATGAACTCATGCTGCTAAAGAATTGGTTGTAGCATTTAGCCTTATTCTAAGATTATAATGTGATAAGCAAGTAAGTCGGAGTAATGCAAGATTTTCCATATAAATTGTATGAAAGATTTCGAGTAATAGCTCACATTGGGCAAAATTAAATACCTCATCAGACTTAGGTGGATCCTAAATACAAATAATATAATATACATATATAGATGCATCTGAATAAAATAATTTAAATTTGATTCTTTTAAAAAATTAATCCGTAATATGAATACAAATGACTAACCAAAGTGGTATATAAAAGTAAAGTACTGAAAAAAAAGTTATATGTGTTTTCCATTGTATACCATATATTGGAAAGAAAGTAGCGATGCGTTAAATAGAATAATCCTATTGATGCACAAATGCATTTTATACTAAATAAATTGTCTCTGAAAGATAAACACATGCAAGAACAATATACTTAAATTTATAAGTATTAATTCTTATATTACGGTAAATAAAAGTATATATCAATTTATTCACCTAGTAACCTCAAAAATTTCCCAAGCTATTTTTAGAAAAATATCGTTTTTGTCCTCAGAGATATGTTTGGAAAATGTATTTACTGTAATGTAACAAAAATGTTATATAAGATTTTTTAAATTTTTATTTATAAGAATTGTTTGAAAAATAATAGTGACAACATTATCATACGTTTTACTTACTGAAAAATAATAAAATAACATCTTTATCTTGTTGATGTTGTTTTATATAAGCTGTATCTTTAAATGAAATTAATTCCCAAATGCATAATTTAGGAACTAATAGGTCATAATAAACATGCACTGGTTTATAATACGTGTAAAACCAAGGACCGCACAGATCGTCATAATTTGTATTAGAATCAATTATTGTTTCAGATTTAATTTTTCGATGAAATATTACATTTTTATAGTCAATAGATACAAATGGTTCAGATAAAAATATTCTTCTGACATTTTTTATATGTTCTGCTTTATTAGATTCACCAGTACTTTTAAGTTTACGTCTTTTATCTTTTAACATTTTTGTACGTGTGTTTATATATTGCTATTACTTCATGGAGATTTCTTAAAAAATCAAATTATACAAGATCTAAAAAATGTTAAAAACTATATTCGAATTATTAATTGCAACAGCCAATGGTAACTAAAACGACAAAAAGTCGATTATTTTGTAGTTTATTGGCTTTGTGGATACAATCTTTCTAATTGTATAAAAAAAATAAGTGACAGTGTATTATTATAATATTCACAAGTTTATTTTCTTTTTTTTTGTATAATCATTCATAATTTATCATGATTTATCAATAAAATTAATATACAATATGTTTTAGAGCAAGAACTGTTATACACATTACAATCTAAGAAAGTAAATACATAGTAATTATAGCAGCAGGAATGGCCTGTACTATATCTTACAAGATGCTTGCGTGCCAAAAGTTCATCAAATGTTGTATATGTTAAATGTATTATTATTGTTATCGTTATTATTCATTACCATTAATATTACTTATTACACAAATCATATTTGCTCTTATATGATTTATATTATAATATATTTATATTTATATTTTTATATATATATATATATATATATATATATATTTTCATTAACGAACACCGCTCATTACTACTATAATAACAAATGGGAGTTTTACCACTTTTTAATAGATTTGATACTCAAAATAGATGATATATCGTCAAATACATTGAGACACACGTTTTAGTCAATCACTCGAGCAAGTGTTCGTGTTGCACATTTCACCGCCCATTCCTTATAGTGGTTTCTCTTCGTGTACATTCCTTTCAAATCATTGCAGACACTCATGATGTACTTATCTGTGTTGAATATAGTACATATCTGTAATCAAAAATAAATAATATGCTTTCTGCGCAACAAATTATTCAATTATATATATATATTAGATAGACTTTAATAAAGAAATAGAGATGTTATGGTTAAATGCACTTAATCAAGCTCTATTAGCTTTATTGTAAATGTGCATTACAAATTCTTGCGAGTGAACTTTTTATTCATAATACATTAATTATACATATTTATTAAATGTATTTTGTATTTCTCAATAAGTAAAGAAACGTTATATTAATAAAATAAGATTCTATATTAGCCAATTTTTATAAATATAATGATATTGTTGTTTAATTAATATAAGTGTATATATTATTTGATAAAATTATCTGCAATAAATAGCTATATTTTTTACACACTAACTATTCATAACTTACCTAAATTAACAAAAAAAGTTTCTGAAAACAAAAAATTATTCTAAAGCTTTTATGAAATTTAAGACGCTTAATAATTTTTTAACAAGTAAACATATTTTGACATACATGGAATGTAAAAATGCGACGTGTTCATTGAATAAATATTATTATTTGTATCAACAGTTCTAAACTTGAAATACATCTATATATTATGAAATATAAGAAAATATTCACCCATAAGTGACATAAAAATTAATACATCAGAAAAATTGAATTTTACACTCTGCATTGTTCACGTCACATTGCTAATGTTGAAAATAACTATTAACACAAAAACTTTAAACTGAATTACTAAATAATAATTTATGTAACATAAAATAATTTGATAAGGCAAAAGAAATACACCACACAAGATTGCACAAGTATGTATATATAAAATGGTGTGTTCGGTCTTAATTATAACATTTTTTACCTTCATTCGTATATTTACTATTGAAAATCAACACTTTGAATCAACATAACTAGCTTTTAAACTTTTTCTATGTACTTTTTTTCTTTTATTAAATTAGAATAAACTCTATATATAACATAGTACATCAATTTTGGCGAAAGATTGACGCTTTTATGTTTTGCATAATGATGTCACCAGACAACAGATTTGCAAAAAATTATTTCATAATGACGTATTGTTATAAGTAGGATACAAAGATGACTGCACTGAAGAAGAATAAAAGGCACAATCAGATAGATATAAAAATGTAGAACAGTATTGAAGTTTAAATCATCGAACTATAAACATATATATCTTGTTACAATAGAATAAGGAAAATAATAATTGTTTAACCAATATATTACATTTGGTTGAACGATTAAAAAAACAGACACTATAAGCAGCTTTTCTGTCAATGAATTTATCTAGAATAGAAACGTTTAATTAACTATTGGAATGATTGTCATTTAGAAAAAAATAGCATAATATGAATATTACATAAGATATTCCATGAAATTTTATCAATAATAATTCTTAAAGTAGAGATAAACATAGATTTTTAATATCCTTTTATATAACTTCCATCATCTTGTGTAAATATTATACAGACATACCAATTAGATGATATAATTATTTCATCAAACAATACAATATCCTTTAAGCATATACTGTTCTATGTTAAATGCAAATATATTATTCAGAGATATCTTATCTTTTGTACAATGTAATATACAACCTAAGGTTGATATTTTGCTGAATAAACAAATAATGAAGATTTAGAAATATATGCTTTGGAAATAAGAAAAATAATAAAATATTTGTTATTTATGCTGAACTATTAGAAATGAAAATAACATTAAATTCGGGCTAACTTTTAATAAACTGTTTCTCCTTTATAAAAATTTATAGATGTATCGTGTAATAGTAATTTCAGTTTTGAAAAATTTTCAATTACTGAATGTTGCATAATTACTCTACTTTTTTGTAGAAATAGTTTAAAAATAGCCAATTATCATTGTCATAGATACCAATATTAAATGTAACACGTACAGATTTGGATAATCACTTGCAGCAATTGCCGGTTGCTGCTTTTTGCCCTTCTGATTCAACTAGCCGACGACCTTGCCCACTTGTACTTGCACTTCCCGACTGCTCATTTTTCGGAAGCTTTTTAGCTGCAAAATACAAAGCCAAAATAATTTTTTCTTCTTTCTGTTATATATGTAAAAATATCAAACTATTATAATTCTAATAATCAATATATATGTATATGTGTGTTGTGTTTAAACTATTTTATACATTTGAATTCCATTTCATATATTCACAAGAACTGCAGTTTTCATTAAAAGTATGCTTCTTAAGCTTACCAATTGCTAAAAATATATCATTAACATTCATTGCTGTTTTGGCTGATGTTTCCATAAATAATAGACCATTTTCATCAGCATATGCTTGAGCTTCATCATACTCAACGACTCTTTTGTTTGTGAGATCCGCTTTATTCCCTGCTAGTGCTATAACTATACTTGGACTGGCTTGCCGTTGTAACTCTTTCACCCACGTTTGTGCACGCACAAATGTGTCCTATTTTATATTAAAAAAAAATTTATCATAAACAATATTGTAGTAAAATATCAATACTTAATTTAAAATATTATAGAATTGTATTATAAATGTGTCAATAATATAAAATAATTTACAAAGAAATGAGTATTTCACTATACAGATTATAATATGTAATATATCAGTAATAATTAATAAATATTGTATATGTATACAAGGTGGGTCATAATTCGTAGTAAAAATAAGATCAGAGATATAGAATGTGAATCTATAACCCTAATCACCAGTTAGGCACATGTGTATCAAATTGTTTTGGTTACAATTTACTCAAAAATGAAGCCTCCAATGAGAATTCGTTATTCTTGATTTTCTATCTTCTTAATCTCATTTATACCAATTGTGGATTTTTAGCCCACCTTGATATAGAAAGAACATTTAATGCACAGCACATTTACATACCTGATTTGTAATATCATACACAACAATTGCTGCCTGAGCACCTCGATAATACATTGGTGCAAGACTGTGATAACGTTCTTGACCTGCTGTGTCCCATATCTCAAACTTTACAGTCGTGTCGTCCAAACATACAGTTTGCGTTAAAAATGCAGCTGCAAATTAAATTATTAATGAAGCAAATAAAAGATTATAATTAGTTTATCAATACTACAAAAATATTACTATTTTTCTAACACAATATATAGCAAAGAGATGCTATATTTTCATTGCATTTTATCCACATATAACTATATAATTATAATAACACGCAAACACATCTACAACGTGAATCTTGCAACTTGTTGATTATCTTTCTATCTAGTCTATCTTTAATACCATAAAAGCTATGCAACTTATTTTAAAAACATTTATCCAGTTAATGGTAAAATGAAAACTGACCAATGGTAATAAACCGAGAAAATTTATTATGTATACAAGCAAATATCTAATAGAATTGAAATATATTTTGAAGATCCTTCTTACCACCTATCGTGCTTTCCTGATATTCATGGAACTGTCCTTTAACAAACCTAAGCACCAAACTTGATTTTCCAACAGCAGATTCTCCTAGTAACACTAGTTTGAACTGACATATTTTTCCTTGTGTGGAACCATTTGGCCTTTGAGCGGTACCCCGATTAGCCATGATCTCCTAAAATATGAGAAAATAGGAATCAAAATAAAATATTTAGAGAAATTTATATCTATACACGTATACAGACAATAATTAATATACATATTCTTTAGACACATTCTTCTTTGTATTTTGTACATAAGAAAAAATATGCATAAGAATACTATTACTTAAAAATTAGATGAAATCTTAAAATAAAATATTGCAAAAACAAATCTTGCTTAAGGATTATTCAAATTTATTTTTGTAATATTTTATCTTAATATTAAAAGTTGCCTGTATTAGCCTTATGACCAAAATCTTGTGCTGCACTTTAAAATAAAGCAAAAAACATCATATAAGTGCGTTTCATCTATACCTAAAAGTACAGTGTAGAAGAGAAATATAATATTAATTTATATGAAACGTTATATGTGAAACTTCGTATGAAACTTTACTTCAAGAAAAATACATGACTACTCACTGTCATTTTAAAACACTGTTTCAAGAGATAAACGTCTATTTATACTAGATCTTTACTTGCAATAGATAAGGCACTCATTAACGTGCATAGTACTGTAGTCTTTACAGAAGTTCTATATATTTGCATTAAGTTTAGAAAAGTATTCAAATAAAAAAATAACATAAAATAAAAAATAAGCAAGTATATGAACATAGAATATATCTCTAACTATGTAAATGAAAGAATTAATATAATATTTGATAATAAAAATTTTAATTTATATGTTTTTATAACTTTACATTCCAAAGAGAAGAAAATCTTAATGCATAAAGAGTCAACATTACATATCATTCATCCTTTACATACATGCAAGCATACGCACCATACTTTTTCAAGTAAACGCAATCGGATCTAACCTATGACATCGCATAAAATATAATTAACACGAGCATGCAGATACAACTTCTAAATTAATTCTTTGTACTTAAAATTCGAGAGAGACTTTATAGGAATGCACTTATAATAATAACAATCACTTACGTTAAAAAAAAACAAAACAAAGGAGAAAGGAGACTAACAATATAAATAAAAAAAAATACACAACGATCTTTAGTCCATTAAAGCAGAGCCATTGTTAATTGCATTATTCAATTAGTCTCTACTGTTTCTGACAGATTCGCCTCCCTTTCTCTCTGATAATATTACAATTGATAAACTGCAACTGATAAAACCGAAAGCTAGAGAAGAAAATGAAAAAGCGGTTAGAGAATAAACGAAATTGATTAAATTAAACGTTGTATTCAATGATTTTAACAAACAAAAATTTCATTATATTATCGTTCTACTTATTTAACAAACTCTCTTACTCTATAACTTGATACAAAAGTATCACAGAAATGAAAAAAAGAAAGATCCGTCTTTTCTAAACGTGTAATCTCATGCAGTAATTATCTACGTAATTGACACCTCGTAACCTTGGATAATAGTATCGGACAAATTGATATTCTTATGGAAAAAAAATCCACGAAAAACCGTTAAAGCGATGCATTGCAGCTATCGTGAAAAAAAAGGGATGTAATATTACGGAGGAACATGTATACGTCACACCTATAAAGCGTGTTAGCGAAGAACGAGATATATATATATCTATAGAGAGAGAGAGAGAGAAAGAGCGAGAGAGAGAAAGAGCGAGAGAGAGAGAGAAAGAGAGAGAGAGAAAGAGCGAGAGAGAGAGAGAAAGAGAGAGAGAGAAAGAAACGAAAATATACCGCCAAACGCGAGAACCACAGTAGTAAATGAACGAATAAGAGAGAGTACGAGGAAGACAAGTAGTAGCTCAGAAAGATAGAGGTAGGGAAACGAAAAATGGTTGAAACAGAGAAGATGGTAGAGGGAGGAGAATGAGACAACACTAGAAAAATGCTAAAGAAAAACAGAGACAAAATATAAGAATAAAAGAGGAGGAGAACGATGCGCGAGTAATTGTTACAGCCCTGAGTACTTGTCACCACCCGTCAAAGCGTCATCGATATTCAAAATATCCAATTAGCTAATATATATCTTGTAAACTGACGATCATGAAAGATAAAAAGACGTGATTTGTTATACGTCAAAAAGGATTTTTGTATCACAAGTGAGAGATAATTTTCTCACTCCTCGTTCTCTCTCTCTCTCTCTCTCCCTCTCTCTCTTACATTCTCTCTGTCGTTTTCATATATACACACACGCGCTCACTGGCTCACGCATGCATACACACACACACACACTCCCCCTTTCGTGCTTCCTTTGTGACATTAAGTATAAAAGCAATCGTGACAGCTCACGAACTGAGTTTCCTCACGATTTATGCATAATCAGTAGTGCAATATCTATATTTTCCCGACAATACTCAATCAAGTATAAATGTTCTATTATTTCCCCTTTTTTTTCTCTTTTCTAGTAGTTATAAATTGATATAAAAACGTAATGCTTTTAAGCACTGAAACGCGTTCGCGTCAAGTAATACGGCTGACACAGCCACCTGCAGTTGTACGACAGAATTTTCGAGAATTAAACCTACTGTAAGTGTTCGAAAAAAAAGATCGCTTATGCGTTGAACAGGAACGTGTAACACTGATTTTTTTAGAAGGAGGACAATGGACGCACGATACACGGCACGATGATGATTAATAATGTCAATTCACAGGCCGCGCGTATATACGATCACTTTGGTCTCTAGTAAATCGGCCCAATAACCGACCATAGATCGTGCAATCTATATAGAATGTATACATTTATGACAGCTCAGTGGATTCACATAACACGATTTCGCGAATTGACACAGCTTCTTTTGTCCCCCTCTTTTTCCTTTTCTCTTTCTCTCTCTCTCTTTCTTTCTTTTTCTCTCTTCTTATTTCCCTCTTTTTTACTTTCTTATATTTAGCTATGTTAAAAAAGAATAATCTCACTTGGCGAATAAACGAAAGGACAAACCATAACGCGTTACTTGCGTCTTTGTCTATACTTATGGACGAAATCCCTCCGTCTCTCTCGTACGCGTGTGCTCGCACTTTCTCTCTCTCTCTCACTCTCTCTTTCTCTCTCCCTCCCCCTCTCTTTCTTTCTTGCCCTATCTTTCTACATATATTTCTATATATCTCTCAGTTTCTTTCACTCTCTCGTTCTTTCTTATTAAAATTATGCATAATGCGAGAAAATTTGGAAATAATAATATTTAAGCATGACACTTTCCAAAAAGTCCTGCGTACTTTTATAACACGCACGATAACACGCTACTCGGCCGCCACTATGTCTCGACGGCGATACAAACGACACACAACGCAAGCCTTTTCCACAGATCAACGGCTTGAACCGATCAATTACCAATTATTTCGTGACAAGCTTGAAGAAATGTGACCAATTTCAGTTCCTAAGGATCCTTTTGAGATGAGGTTTCCCCAATACCGTTTCCTTTTTTTCTGCAATACGAAATTGCATGCATTGTACGTTTTGATGGGTCTGGTGATAGGACAATAAAAACCACCAAACCAATAATGTTTGAGGAATTCTTGCCAGAATCGTTTTCTCGAAATATTATTGGTACGGATGTGTCGCAATAAACTGGTACTGCGTCACTCTATATGATATCCATATTAAGTATCTTCATGAAGATAACAAAATTAATATGAAAATATTATATATTTGATATTGTGATACAAATGATTTCATATAAGGATGGTAAAAACATACATTAGTGATCTTTTTTATTATTAAATATATAATATATAAACATTTATCTGTGTATAAAAATATAGATTCTGGAGCGCTCGGAATTGTTTAGAAAAAAACAATTTTCTAAAGTTTTCCCTAGAATGTATTATAGTGACAAAAAGTTTAGATTGGAAAAACTAGGGAAAAAGCAGAATAGAATACTTGTCATCATATATACGACAGAAGTAGAAATATGATCGTATCTTGGTACGTCCAAGTTTTTTTGCGGCATATTTAAAAGATATCGTTTATATATTTATTTAGATTATAGAAATTTAAATAAATAATCGAACATTCATTTTTTTGTACATTTTTCAGTACACGACATATATAACAAAACATAATTAAATGTTCTGTTGTTGGTAACAATGCTAATCGAATTAATATTTAATTAACGTTAACCAAATTTGACCGAAATAGCACTTAAAAAGGAAATTATTGATATTAACAAACAGTAATATTTGAAGATGGCGAAATTTTTCTATTTTTTTAGATTACTACTTCCATCAGACAAGAGCATAAAGAGCTATTGGGAATATGCTATCTTAGTTTTTTTACTTTAAGGCAGAGAAAAAAGTACATTGGTGTTGGGTGAATAGCTATTGCTTTGTTCATTATCATTCTGAACGGCCATCGCCGTTTTTCCAATCGTGCTCTCTTAATCTTTAGGTTATGAGAAGCGCATGATACGCAGAACGAAACGTACCACACGCGTAATCCACGATCGCAAGCGCATTAAAACGAAGATACGCGAAGATAGTTATCGATAACCACGTTCTATAAGAGAATCCATAACCCACGTAGTATTGAAGTTACTCTTGCATATTGCGCAGCGAATTTCTTATCATTAATAACAGCGATTCGTCAAGATCTTTACCTTTTTGTTTTGATTATTATTATTATTATTATTATTACTATTACTGTTCTTATTTTAAATTAATACACCGATTAAACGAAAAAAAACAATGTCAGCATCTCCGATTGCTAGGCAGGCTACCCAAAGTCAAAATATACCTTCGAAGAGGATTATTATCGACGATCCCAAACAATTACCAGCAAATTATTCATCCACTCCAGGAGGTACACTTTATTCCACAACTCCAGGAGGTAAAGTCGTTACTTTCTATTTTTGAATTATTTTACTTGTTTATTTTACCGACAGATCAATCGGTCGATCATCGATTAGTCACATTTATACACAGAGCATGCCATTGATTCTTTTCTTCTTTTTTTTTTTTAAGTATAAAAGATCAAACGTCTATTTATTTGGAATAAAATAACTTATAATTATTATATATGAAATTTTATTTACTACTCATATTCAGAAATTACAAAGAAACAAGTGAATATTCTAAATATTGTTGAAGTAATAAAAGAAGTTTTAATTTAATTTTTGGTCATTCCAGTGATTTTTATGCGTCCTTGAATTATTTCTTCATTCGCCAAAGCAAAGAATTTAAATGAGAAATTCCAATGAGAAAAATAAATCGATAAACAGATTAAAATCTCTCATGTCAATTTAGACGATATTTCGATGGTTAATTTGTTTAACATCAAATGGTAATAAAAATTAATATTTTTAAATGTTCATGTTAGTTCGCATAAAATCATATTTTGCCTATTTGTTGTTTAAATTTGTATTACAACGACCTTTCTTACCTGGATGCCATAATTAAATTATTTCTTGTCAGCTTGCCAAAATACGATATCAAATATAAAATTCGTTTATATTTCCTTACGTTACATTTACCGAAATGATTTAAAAGTAAAGGAATAAAATAAATGAGGATAATAAAATTTAATTTAAACTACAATTTCAAATTAGAAAAAGAAACGGTAAACATTAAACTTGTTTATAACTTTATTATAATAATGTTGTATGTTTCGATTATGTAACTTCATATTCGACATATTGTATTGTATATAATTGTGTTTGTAATTTGTTAAGTATTTTTGCAATTACCAATATTTTATATATATTGTTTTATATTAGAAAATATTCAAAGATTAATTTTTTGGTAACATTCTATTTTTAATGAATTCAAAAAAAGAACACTCAAAAGAATTCTGATAAAGAAATTGCATCAGTTGTTTTCTTCTTTCCTACCATTTATCATTATTTATTTTAAATTATTTATGTATATTCCTATGATCGTGATAAATCATTTTGGACAGTATCTTCACCGTAATAAACGCGCACGTGTAAGTATACTTATATATATATGTTGTGCATTAAGTCAAGGACGCGAGAAATTATTTCAATGTATTTACACACGCAATGTATTTATTTTGTTGCATACTCGCTGGTGCAGAGAATAACAGTCTGTGATCATTGCGGTGTTGCAATCGAAATGTTATAATTTACGTATCGTAAAAATAAATGTAATTTGCAGATGTTATAATTTTTACGTTACACGCATCATTTAAATTTCTTTCCTTTTACATATACATATATGACGAGGGTCAAAAAGTTTTGAGCCTAACACGAAGAGTGCACATATACACAGCATGCATGTACACAAAATAATTTAGAGTTTATAGTAAATGTAATCTAGATTATAATGATAGCTTTGATAATGATAATATTATTTTACAGGTACTCGTATCGTTTATGAACGGGCTTTTTTGATGAATTTACGAGACTCACCAATATCACGTACTCCTCCGAATATACCATCAATACCTGTGGATCTTTTGAAAGTTACGCCAACTATTTCCACACCTACTAAGATATCTCCTGTTAAAGGTCAGTTCTCATTCAAGAAAACAATTTAAAAATACAATACATTCATATATAAAACTTCAATATTTCCGTACATCAACATCATAATATTCATATTTTAGATGCATTAACGATTGAAGAATCTCCAGAACAATTTGAAATGGATATGTAAAATGGAAGAACTTGTAATCCAATTATTGTGGCTCTAAATGTGTTCATCTTCTAGCCATTTATGGCTGTGCTCATGATAATATAACTACCAACATTTAAATTGTGCGATTGATTCTTAGGATACATTATAAATAATGTTATTTTAAAATATCTTGTTGTAGATCGTAAATCTTGATAAGTAACAATGTTTATTAATAAACTAATGAATATGAGAAGTATTGAATATTTGCAATAAGTAAAATATTTTGTAATACATTTATAAAGTGCAAAATTATATAAGAAAAAATGATAATAGCGATTAATAACGGTAACTATGATAATGCTCTATTTCAAAATTCTATCGATATTATTTTATATCCTGAATCTTTAGAATTTCAATGAATAAATAATATTTTTAACAAATTTTACAAGTTTCATATTTTTTTTGGTGCATGGAAGAACCGGATATAAAATAAAAGTAATTTAAATTTTATCGATGTATTAGTAAACTTTACAAAAATATGTTATAACATTATAAATTATTATAATTATATTATAAAATTCCAGTATCACATATATAAAAAATATAAAATCTGTTACAATTTAGAAACAAGTATATTTATATTTTTCATTTTCATTTAGAAGAGAGTAGTTGGTTTCACATTATATTGTATAAAATTAGTTTAATGTGTAACTTAATATGTTTATTGTAAACTTTTCAGCTCTGATATCTTTTCAAGAATAATTTTTGCTACATTTACTTTAGTTCCATCAGAATTGTAATCTTCATAGTAGATCAATTCACATAAATCTCTGCATTCTGGATCATTATATATTATATCTTTTAATTTTAAATAAAATGTTTGTGTTATTTGTTTGCGATACTTCGCATACATTGCCGATTCCGGATGAAAATGTTTTTGTACTTCAAACATAGTTTGCAAAGGTGATGCACCTTCAACTGCTATATATTCTGGTTTGACACAAGGTTTTTTTCCTTCAGGATAAATCTTATATACGTTATTATGATAAGATCGATTTTTTATCCCAGCTCTATTTCTTACTTCTTTTTCTAATTCTATTGCATTTTCCATCCAGCCATTTGTAAAGTCTTTTAAATCTGGAGATGTATATGTTGAAGATGGAATTAGAATAAATAATTTTTTGATTGAAATAGATATGTTATGACTATCTTCTAAATTCTCTAATTTTTCAATTATGCCTTTACTTGCTGTACCAGTAGATGGTAAAATAATTCTCAAATAACCATAGTAGTAACTATAGGCCATTCCAGTACCATAATCAAGTCCATTCATACTACTTATATCTATATCTACATTTTGTTGAGATAAGATCAGTGTTTTAAACAGAATGTTTACAAAACAATAAGAGCATATATTTGATACATTATAGTATCTCCAAATATACCAAAAACTTTCATTCATTATTTGTGAAAAAAGAAATATAATAATACATATTCCAATGGCAATTTCATATTTTAATGGCACTTCTAATTGTTGTATCCCATAGTATTTCAACTTTGGATCGAATAAATTACAGAATTGTATCATTAAATCACATAAAATATGTATCATAAAAAGCATTGACACAATACAAAATATATTCCATATCGTGAAAGTAACATTACCGTCATACTGTGTTCCAATAGCTACTCCAATGAGTATAATTTCTAAAATAAAATAGAAGACTACTTTTAGATTTACGTTAGACACATATGATATGTTCTTATTCATTTTTGAATGTATAGAAATGTCAAGTTATAATGTTTAAATATTTTAAAATGTTTCCATGTTTCTGAAATAAAAATATATCGATATACCAATTATCTAATCTAATTGAAATACTTAGAAAGAAATGATCAAACTAAAAAATAAATGGATATCAATAAAACGAAAATCTCTATGAAAGCTTAAAACAATCTATACTTACAGTAGTACCAATAAAAATACATTTAATAAAAATCGACTAATCCATAATCGTATTTAATAAAAGGTTGAATATAATATATATTTTATATCGTTTTCAAGTGTTGTTATTTGATTGATTATTTTTTAAATTAGCGTTGTTTAGAGTTGTTCGTAACATAATAGCAACTGTATTGTATTGTCACTTGTGATCACCAACATGGAAGAAAACAGCTGATACGCAGCTGTCAAACGAGCAATAGAGAGAAAGAGAGTTGGGGGAGAGAAGAGAAACGATTAGTTAGAGGTGAGATAGAAGGGAGACAACGAGAGGTATTTACTTGCAGTAAGAGCGATAGAGCAATTGCGAAAGGAAGAAGGAAGAGAAAAGGGAACAACTGTACAGACATTTAGTTGCCAAGAGAGAGCGCCGTTGGTGTAAGTGGAAAGTGCCGATGGAGTCGTGTGGTACAGTCGGGAGACATCTACGATCGATAAAGGCTTGAACGCGAAACCCTCCATTAGGAAAAGAAATCATAATATAAAATTGGTTACATCTCGTGCACTGACTCCGCGCTTATTTAGACAATATTGACACGTGCCGATATCTCGTCCGATCGATCGTTTCACCTTTAAAACGTTTTCGTTAGAAACGATTAATATCGTAAATGGATTTTAAAACGCGATGTATCATAATGACCAATCAGCTGCTCGGTAAACCATCGTGAGACCTCGAATCTGTCCACAGACGAATGACAACAAAAGAGACTGATAGAAGTCGCGCGCGCGAGAGAAAGAGAGAGAGAGAGAGAAAGACAAAGTGGGTTTTTTTCACGACTTCCCGGAGGATTTCTGGTTTTTTCCGTTCTGTTACACGCCGCGAATAACGTCGCCTTGGTAGTGGTGAAAGTGTCGAAGAATATGAAGAGAAGAAATGTCGAGTTCGGTAAGCTTCGGAGGCCCTTGAAACGTAACAAGCTCACCGAGGGGATTTACGGAAGGTAAATTTTCGCCGCCATATGCGTCTACATTGGAATGGCCGTTCTTAAAAATAACCAAAAATCTGATCATCATATCTGTGAGAGAACGTATCCAAACTTATCAAATCCTAAAACTACTGATAAATATTTTATCGGTGAAATGCGTTTATCTATCAACCCTGCTGGACGGTGATTTTGGATTTGCGCTCGCTTTGGGAACCTTCTGTGTTACATGGCTCTTAACATTTAACTAAACTTCAACCATGTGTTCCTGTTTTTCCAGAGTATAGAACGATCTTAAAGTGTAGTGATATTTCTTAAGTAATATTGTAAAACGTCATTTGTTCAATCACATATACATTACATATTCAAGTTTCACAACACAAACTTGATCAATGTTTTTAATAGAAGACGTTTCTGTAAAAGGCCTAAGTTGTTATTTGTCATTTCATATATTGCTGTAGTTTTATCATATTATGTAATTCGTTTATTACAATATGGCATAAGAAAGATTTACATGACATGGATCTATTGTATTTGTTTATGTTACAATATCGTATTATTTTTCTCACTTTATTATTAGGACTATTCACTACCAAGTTAAGCACCTATGACATAATATAGTTATTATAATACACATACACTATATATAAAGTTTATAAAGAATTAATTAAAATTTATTTTTGTATCTAAACGTATCATTTTCTTTTGCTTTACGTATAAACAGATCTTATTTGTTAAGTTTTATAATGTCTATTTATATTATAAACTATTCATACAATATTATGCAATTATTAAGCATATAAACTGTTTTATAGATTAGAAATTATTCAAAATCCAAAATAGAAATATAAAAAAATAATAATTTCAGGTGACTATAGGTATTTAAGTTGAAATTGTGGTAGAAAGATAAATGACCAACAGATTTTTACTTAAAAGATGCATTTTATAAAATACGCTTTTAGAATATATAGTAATTAAGCTTTATTTATATTATCTACGATATATCAGTAGGTTTGGTTAAATACATGCGCATAGATGTCATTTTGTTGTTAACTATCAAAAATGTAACAATAATTATAAACAAAAATTATCTAGTTTAAAAGTTAAAGTATGATCATGTTCTTAAATTTTTGTAGAGTCATTGTTTTAATATCATTTTGATTTGTTTAAATGGAAAAATGTATTTATATTACTGTTTTATAGTACATTTCAACATGAACGCAATAAAATGTAAGATATGTATTTTTTATAATATTTTGTTCAATATTGCAAGAGAGATGAAGCATATATAAAATATGTATAAATAAAGGAATCTTATGATTCTAGCAAAATGTGTGGTTTGTGTAAATATATATAATAATGTTTAAATATTTTATCAGATATTTTTGATTATCTGNAATGTACAAATAAAGGAATCTTATGATTCTAGCAAAATGTGTGGTTTGTGTAAATATATATAATAATGTTTAAATATTTTATCAGATATTTTTGATTATCTGAGAATTATGCGCATGTATACACTTACTGACATATACCAATATATAATATTAGTGTGCTATCATAGCTCCATGTTCATAATATATGATTTTCATTTCAGTACTTTGCTTTATCTGAAGTTCCTTCTACTATGGGCCATGGTGATTTTAGCAGATTTCATTTTAGAATTCCGCTTTGAATTTTTATGGCCTTTCTGGCTTCTCCTCCGAAGTGTTTACGATTCTTTTAAATACCAAGGCTTGGTAAGTAACCAAATAATAATATATAATAATCTATTATTATTATTATTATTATTATTATTATTATTATTATTATTATTATTATTATTATTATTATTATCATTATCAACATAATCATCATTAAAGTTGAAGACATTTTATATCTAATCGCTTTTTTTGATCTTCGGAAATTAATTAATTCTTATTGACAAATGGGATTTCTATAATAAAAGATAATATTGTAGTGTAAGTAATAATAGTAATATGCGTAACATATGATAAAATGTATAGATATTTGTATAATAATATAAGTCGTCCACATCAAATGAATAGAAAAAACATAAAATATATACTATATTGAAATTATATTTTTTTTTCTTTCAGGCCTTCTCTGTGTTTTTTATTTGTATTGCACTCACATCCGATATGATTTGCTTCTTTTTCATCCCTGTGCATTGGCTGTTTTTTGCTGCCAGCACTTATGTTTGGGTGCAATATGTTTGGCACACAGGTGTGTATACATATATTACAAAAATTATATAATTATGAAAGTTTGTTATTTTCTTTTTACTTTATCCCATTTTAAAAAAATGATATTAATTATGTTATAAAAAAGTAATATAAAAAAATGTATCCAACAGATAAAGGAGTGTGCCTACCAACTGTGATGCTGTGGCTATTATTTCTGTATATAGAAACAGCAGTTCGATTAAGAGATTTTCGGCATATGCCGTTTCACTTAGATCTCTGTCGGCCATTCGCAGCACACTGGTAAGCTGATTTATTTTTTATTTATTATATATAATATTCAAATAAAATTATTGCTTGTACAAATTGTTGCAATTAAAATTGAATATAATAATCAATGAAATATATATTGTTTATATCATGAATTTTTATTTTTTTCCAGCATTGGCTATCCTGTAGTTACATTAGGTTTTGGTTTTAAGAGTTATGTTGGTTACAGAATGAGACAGGTTAGTTATATATACAATCGTTCTGTTTAAATCAATGAGATAAAATATCTTCATTATGATATTGCATTTTATTAGAGAAAACAAAAAGATGTTGCAAAGGAAAATGAGTTCTACCTGCAGTTGTTACAGCAGGCTCTACCGGTAGAACAACAGACAAGTCTGCAGCAAATTCAGTCACAAGTACAGCATATTAATCCATCATTAGAGCAACATATAAGGGCACAATCGCAAAGATTAAATTCACAATATAATCCAAGTCCTGAAAAAAGTAAAGGTAGTTTGTATTTAATTTCTAAGTGTTATATGCTATATATCAGTTTATGCCGGTGGTTCCCAAAGTATGCGTCGTGAAAATCTGGATTCAGCGAGGAGGTAGAGAATAGAAAAGTTTGGGAACCACCTGTGTATATGTTTAATTTAATGAATTTTTTTACATATATGTAATTATATATCTTATGTGTTTTCAGGAAACAATTGTGTTGAAGCAAATGTACAAAATGGTGGATTGCAAAATGGTACACAGTTTATGCTACAGACACAAAGTACCACTATGAAAAGTAATCATAGAAAATCTTTAGACAAAAGTGAGAAACAAGAAGATCAACATAATAAACATACTATAACAAATGTATCACAATCTGATAAAAGTGACAAAAGATTTATACATACAAATGGATCAACAGTATCTCACAACGACGTGCAGTTTATTGAAAGAGTCGGGTAAGAAATTTGTTATAAATGTATACATTTGTACTATAACCAAATTAAAGTATGTGCTTAGAAACAAACCAGAAAAAGGAATGTTTTATAATGCAGATCAGTGAATGATTTTGATGTAAATGAAATTGACAAAGACAAGTCAGTTAAAGGTGGAGGTTGTGGTCATTCAAATGTAAGATCACAATCTAATGGATCAGTAACAGGAAAATGGAATAATGTAAAAGAAAATCGAGAGACATCTTCGAATGTTAATGTTCAACGTGAACGTAATACTCGTAAAATAAAAAATGCTAGTGATACTACAACTGAGCAGCAGAAACAACAGGATGAATATTGTCAAAGGTATCATTTAAATCTTTTATTTAAATTTTATTTATATCTATAATTTTACGACAAATTTGTCATTAATTCCATTTATTAATATGTTTAATTTAGTTTTCCGTTATTGCAAAATAATTATAACAATATAACGATATGTATATTTTAAGTATTAACTTTAATTTAATACTTTTTATATGTCTATAATATTTAGGTCTTAATTATGAAAAAGTTTAGCTACTTCTATAATAAATGAAACGCGTAGTATACATGTTTCTTTGCGCTGCCTGTTTCTTAGGCATAATTCAATGTCGTTCAAATAGGTTACTGGTGTGTCGCAGGCTTGAGGCAGATATTAAACGCTTGAAGTCAGATTTACAATCCAGTCGACAAGTGGAGCAAGAACTACGATCGCAAATTAATACACTGATGAATGGGGAACGTCAGGCAAAAGGAGATATACAACAGCTTCAACATGATAATGATCAATTACAAAGCAAGTAGGTACTCTTAATATATATGATTTTTACTGCTTCTTTTAGTTTCATATTTAATCTTCTGTGAAATGATATTAATTCAGCAAGGAAATATATAATTGTCTGATATATATAATGTTTAGATTACATGGATTGGTAACAGCTCGACAATTGGATAAACAAACAATGTCATCGCTAGAAAAGCGGATTGCAGAAGAACGAAAGCAACGCACTGCTTGTGAGGCATCCTTAGTTACAGAAAGACGGGCACGAAGAGCTGCAGAAGAGGCACGTTCTGCTATTCCACCACCTCCACCACCACTTGTCAGACAAGAATGTACAGATGCATGTAAGAATAAAAGAGTGCAAATGGAGCAAGATCTTAAAAATCTTCGACGAGAAGTAAAAACAAAAGATGAAAGGTATGAATAAGTATGAAATACATTAGAAAAGACGTTATCAATTAACATGCGATTACTAATTATTATTATTTCAAATATATCCAGATGTAATGCACTAGAAAAGGATGCAACTCGTTGTAAAGAAAATCAAAGAGAGTCGGAGATTTTGCTTGGAGCATTGAACGAATTACAAGAGAAAACAAGACATTTAGAAAATAGTTTGAGCGCAGAAACTCGAATAAAATTAGATTTGTTTTCAGCACTTGGAGAAGCAAAACGTCAGTTAGAAATCAGAGAAAGTAAGCAACTAGCAGTTTAATCTTACTTACATAGTCATTTTTTTATCACTTTTATTAATTATTAAGGAAAAGAGTTTCTCTATTCCGCTTTTTTGTTATAAGTAATTTTGTAATATTGGTATAAATGATTTTCTTGGATAAGAAGGGCTACTATTACTTTAGAATATTATTTTTCCTCAATTAAAATCAAAGATAAAAATTTGTAGTAAAACTTATACATGAACCTTTTTATATAAAATTTCTTATTTTTCTTTAAATAGGTTTAATAAGATCTCAAGAAAAAGAAATTGAGATGCTCAAAGCAAAGATTGCTCAGGACTTAGCTGTGATGCCACAGGATACATTTGGTTCTGCACCAACTTGTGCAACGTCCAAGCTTCGATTGAATAGTGAAGTACGAGTAACAGGAACAAAAATACGTACGAACGAAAGCAGTTGTCCAGGTTGTACCGTGTCAAATTTGGATCCAAATGCAACAGCATACACGCCTAAGAGCTCCTTGATAGCATCTACTGAAGCTTAAAGACACAATTTTCTTGTTACATCAAATCCTACCAATAGTAGGATAAAAGCATGTTTCTGTTTTGTTTCTTCATGGAAAAAGTCTTTTTTTTTTTGTTGAGTAACTAACTTCTAATTTCATAACTAATATTATGTATCACAGTATTCACAGTAATATAAAACTTGGTTACAAAATTATGGGTACTCCATATTCTATATATTTTTTTGTTTGTTAAATTATGTAAAGCAAATATTTATATTTTTTGTAACAATTCAGTTATAAAAAATTAATTAAATTTCCAAAATAGATATTTTTTTCGCGCCTTCCACGAGGAACTTCAGAAACATGTTTTGTCATATTATCATCAAGAAAAATGTGGCGTTATTTACATTACTAATGATCATAAGGGCATAACGAACACTGGATATATGAATGTTGAAAATCCAGTGATATCTTAACGTGTAACTTTTATGCTGTAGATTGATCTTGCAAATATCATGGCTTGAATTGTTTATTAATTATTATACTTATTAAAAAGTTTATATATAGTATATTAAATTATGATTCGGAAAGATGCAATTAAAAGAAATATTTCTAGAATTTTAAATTATTATGAAAATCTATAAAAATTTAGTTTGATGAAAAGTCTTTCTTCCTTTTAAATTATTTATTTTTGTTTTACTTCTAATATAAATTTTTAATAACTTTCAAATAAAGATGATTTGATATTGATGTTAAAACAAAATTTTATTCTAAAATTATAAAAGTTAAAATATTAACTATTCATAAGAAATTGAATTAATAAATTTTTACAGTTTTAGATATAGGTTTAGAATGTATGTTGTAAATGTACATTGAATATATTGTAAAGAAATATCTCTTAGAATAATTAAAATTTTTAAATCTTTATTAAAATGTAACAGTTACAAGTTTGGTGTCTGCAAGCAATCTTTCTACAACATATGCCTATGACGACTTGTTGGTGACATAAATTCATATGCAAGTCGTATTCCGAAGCTAGTCCACTATACAAACTGTATTTAATGTCATCGGCGAATGAAGCCATTTTAAGTTATGTGATCATCATTCGAAGAGTACCCATATTAACATGCAAGAAGAAGGGTTTATTGTGTATCATCAAAATAAACGACAAGAGGCATTAAATTCATTTTAGGTAACCTTGTCTGATTCGATACTCATTTTTATAAGTTTTATGTGATTTTTCAATATCTTTATTTTTAGTTAAATTTTTTACGTATTGGCTTTCAAACGGTACAAAGTAGGTGTATTTAACTAAAGATATACAAATTATAATGTAATAAAAATAGACACTTATGGGCTTTTTAAATTAAGATTAAATAATGATTTATATTTTTTTTTTTGTTAGTCTCTTAAAGAAAAAAAAATGAGTGATTCTTTGTTAATACTTAGAAATGTTATGAGTTATTAAAACATCGTTTATGTAATGCCATTTGGATTTCGAATTTATATATGAACTTATGTATAATATATATATATATGTATATATATTATCATATATTTATATATGAACTTATGTACAAATACAGAAGAAAAAGATAACACTATTTAAGTTAATCTGAATTTTTGTTTTTAAAGTTGGTTTGATTATTCAGCAATAATAATCTAATTACTGAGACTGTCTTAACGACTATATCAGAGTAAAAAATAAATAATCCTTTGATATTTTTCAATGTAGTTTTGAAGTAAATAAGTAAAATCTTTCATATCTGCTCACAAATATTTCAAGTTATTATTAGATGTAAAGGTAGATGGTACATAATGTTAATGTGATATATGTTATTCCTTGCGCAATTATTACGTCACATTAGTGAGTAATCCATAAAAAAAATGTTAAAGGAATATGCTAATTTATTCCTATTTTTTGTTTAAATGGTGCTCGAGAAAGTTATATTAAATTCTTAATATTAGATTTTATACTTTTGGTTTCTATTAATGCACGATATAATTTAATAGTCTATATATTCTAAGAAAATTATAGATGTGACGGCATTACGTATGTGATAATATCAGTAGTTGTAAATTTCATTTCATTCAATATTTCCTACCCGCGAGAAAGCCAGTACCTATATCATTATTTAAACAAGTCAAATCATTAAACATCATGAGACCATTTTTCCATAACTGTATATACAAACCACTGTCATGGCGATGAACTCGTTAACACTTGTGTAGTGGATCATGACCAACTAGTCAGACAAAAGATATTTTACAAGCACAAATATTACAAATACCTAATATTTGTTAAAGTTTGTCTCATGCAAAAAAAAAATAACATAAGCCATTAGTTCTTTTCTGTTGTACTTTATTCATTATATATTTGAATAATAAGTTACCAGTGTGGTCTTTATTTCCTGGACAATCCACTTAATGGATTATGAAACAAATTTCATATTAATGCACAATCTTTAATTAAGTTCCAATTTTTTGGAATTTTTTGATCTAAAGTTTTCTAAAGATTATTTGAACGCTTTCTAAAGTTTAATGATTTGTAATAATATTTTTACATTCTGATATTATTGCAACAGCTATTATGAAAGTATATAGACCTGAACATAATGTGATTAAAAAAAAACAATTACACTTTTATTTTTTTTTATTATGCGTTCTATTGTTTTTGTTTCCTAGTAGAATATGTGTCGAGTGTTAAAGAAATTACACCTATCTTGCTCTTACAAACTATTACAGACTTCCGTCTTCACATTTATGTGTAAATACGTAATTGGATAATGTGATGAAAAAAAAATGTATATAATTAATTGATAGAGGAAGTTCTGGTATATTTAGAGCAAATTATTGAAGATATAGGGCATTTGCGTGTCTTGATCAAATTTTTATGCAAGGTTGTAAGTTTAACTTATTATGGCAATGAAATCTTTTTTCTTTTTTTTCTCTCTCCTACTATGCGTGCAAATAAGTTATAAATTGATATATACATATCTAATGTTATAATTATATAATGGAATGGATATTTATTTTTTAGATAGATTACAATCTCAACTATATGCAATGTACCTGATGAAGGGTATACTGCAATATCTTTGGTTATTATATTTATCCTTCATTTCTTTTTGATTGAAGGTTGGCACAGAATCATTATTTGTACTATTTATATGAGCAATATCCTTTATATTGAATTGTTGTGATATATGTATATGCTTATATGTACATGCAAAAAAAAGACAAATTTTAAAGTGTATTTTACACAATTTTTTGTGCATATACGCATGTTAGCATAAGTAATATGATAATTTTTCTACTTATTATTACAAAAAAATAATAATTAATTAATTAAAATAGTAGGGCTAATTTTTGTATTTGACTGATGTATATGGTTTTCATATACTATGAAATAATTAGAAGCATAAGTACTTAACATATTATTTTTCGCAGTTTAATATTCTCTTCTTCTTTGGAGATGAAAGAACGAGACGAGCACAAATTTAGATGTCTGTATTTACATCTCTTCCTGAGTATTATATATATTTTGCAAAATTGTAAAGCCATATGATACAATATTTCGTTAATAAGGGACAATAAAGTGCTTCTGTTCAATAAGACTTTCAAGAAATTTTATTGCAGTTCGAGATTATCATAAAAAATAATAAATTCACCAAACTAATATTTTAAATGCTTCCAATGTTTCAGTATGTACTTAATCATACTTTTATTTAGAATTAAGTTAGCATGAACATAAGCACTATGTATTTGGTACAAAACAGTTACTGATCTCACGATATAATTAGCATACACGCAGATGCCCTTTACAAAGAATTCGACGTCAATGTATTTATTAACATTTATTAAAAAAGATCGTATTCACATAATTTTGGGTTGAAAATCATACAAATATGTTATAGTTGACTTTGTTTTGATGGTGAAAATCAAATATGTATCTTTCCCATTTTTTAATATACAAAAATATCTGTTATTACTAAGAGTTTATATTTCCTTTTTTATCATTATCTGTTGAACAATCTTACTCCATCTATTATTTTAAATTTACTCTTCTTAAAAATTAAATCTTATTCTTTTTAATTTTTTTTATTTATAATATATATCAATCGAGGAATATGAAAAACATGAATCGAGTTATATAAATGTACAATTATAGATTCAAAAATGTTAATTAAATATTTATTCATTTTGTTTAACAGTTTTCTTTCTTATAAAAATTCTTATAAAATCACAGGGAACTTAAATATATTATAATTATATTAGTCGAAACGATATTGAATCTTCAAATGTACTTTATTATTTCTAGGTGTAATATTTAACTACACTCGAAAATATTATCTAATTCATGCTGCATTTTAGAGTACCAATGCATACTGCAATTTCATAACGTTCCTGTCCCTTGAAAATATTTGTAAAATGGTTGATATTAAATAGTGAAAAATCTTCATTGTGTACCATGTACCATTGTCTGTTTAGTAGGAATATTTATTAAAATAAAAATTATAAAATGGTATCATACATGATTCAGGCAGCTTCATCAAGTGCTGGGTTATTCTAAAGTATGCTTATCTTAAAGTAATATAATTTTTTTTCGGGTACTAAAAATCCAATATACGTATGTACATGTAACTATGCAAAGTAAAGATATGAAAAGTTTACATGTTACTTTCAAAACTGTTAAATCATATAGTCATACAAAATGACAAGCATTTATAACGAATACGAGGAGCCACTAATTTTATTATGTCATAAAAAGAACTTCTCTGAGAAATATAAAATTGACAAATATAAAACTTTCTTTTATATATTAAATTTAATTATCCAAAATCAATTAATGAAATTTTCTTATTTTCATTATTATATTTTATTTTTTATTACATAATTTTATTTATTTTTTATATTTAAAAATAAATAAACTACAATTTATTAATGAAAATACGTAGTTTATAATATGTGGAAATGCAATGCTTCCATAAAATATCATTTATTTACTCAATATTGCATTATGTAGTATAAGGACAGAATTTTATATTTTTTAATAATCCATATATTTTATTTGTGTTATTATATATAATATATATATTTATAATAATTTTCATAAAATAATTTTGTTTTACAGATCTCACTTATGTTTCTTCAGACTCAGATTCTTTTTTTCCCACAACTCCATGTTCCCGGAATTTAGTACATAATGGATCTCCTTCAAATACCAGAAACGAGAGTATACACTTTGTATAGTAGTCTGGCATTAATTCTATATTATTTATAACAGTGGATAAAAGATGTGCCCTATCAACGTGTACTCCTATTTTGAAAAGATTTTAATAAGTATTACAAAATGAATAGATTTTTAAATTAATATGTCATGTAAGCAATAAGCAGAAGATTTATTAATTTTACAAATATAGATGTTGATATATTACCTGAACTTTCAAACATGAGATAGGAAAAATGAACATGTAGATAATAATATGATGGTTGATAATGAAGGTATATCCTAAGTTGAGTCGCAGGTATATTGTACTTTTCAGATATGCATGCTATTCCAGAATCACGTATATTTCTCAATAACGGAAGATGAGATGCATTTAATTCTCTCATAGATCTAACTTTTTGAAATGGAAGAGCTAAAAGTTTAAGTGACTGAGGTTGTCCATCCCATTTCAAATCTGGTACCATTACAAAACCTGTTTCTTTATTTGCATCCTCGTATACAATTTTATCTTGTTCAGCTTTATGGGCTAAAATATTATCTATCCACTGAAATTGATAAAGATAAGAAGTATGAGTTTAAATATAATGCCTTTATTCATTATATTCTATTCAATTTGATTACTAAGCACTATTTTTACTTGATTATATGAATAGGCGTAATGGTTTCACTAATCAAATCAATATATACATACCTCCAAAGAAAATTGTTGTGATGTAATATGAGGTAAAGTAATTTTTTCGTATAATTCATATGTCTCATTGACGATATGTAATTCTTTTTTTTTAAACTTTTCAATGTGTTTCGGCGTAGCAGGATGTATTAACAATACATTTAAACCTTTAATTATAATATACAATTACAGTACAACTATATATATATATATATATATATATATATAATAACATATTTTTCTTTACTAGTATTTTGTTTATCATTTATACAAATCATTCAAATTTAATATATATATTAACTTACCATTATATTTTTTTACTGGAAAACACTTATAATTTCCATAAATATGATTACTAAAAACTTTTTGAATAGTAGTATCTTCATTAAAAAATCCTTCTTTTAAAAAAAGTTCGTCAGTAGGAAAAGTGGTCTTTTCTAATGAAAGAATAGCGGGACTTTCGCTACCTTTGAAAGTGCCTTCGATAAAAATTTGTTTTCTCGTATTATTATTTTGTAAAATTCTTTTCATTTCAAAGGTTGATAAATTGATTTCATCTTCATGTTTGCCATCGTCTGTTTCAGTAGTATTTTCTATATCTAGTTTAAGTTTTTTTGCTGGAGAACACTCTCCTTCGTCGTTATCCAAGTATTGATCCGCCATATTTTTAATAAAACGCGTTCGACGTACTACTTTACGTGCAACACAAACGTTCTTTTACTTAACTACCTGTAATTTGAAACTAATATACTTTGTCAAATTTGTTCTCTTTGATATGAAATAAATTTTAAGTAACACTTAAAATACATCACTATTACCTTTAATATTTTGATACAGTAATCATAACATTGCGATAGTATTATTTGTAGGTTGATATTACTAGATAGTGTAACAACGGTACCGCTTGTTTAATATGCGAAATCACGCGTATGTACGGCCAATCATTTTCGTAGAATAACTCCTACACGTAAGAAAGACCAATCAGGAAAGGGATTAATTAGTATTTTATTCTTTAATTTTTTCAATGATATATTAATAATTATTTTAATATCTACTTTTCTCTCTCATATATTACCACATTATATTCTTGTTGTTTCATTACATGATTATTTACTAAAATATTTAATTACTTTTTATTGATATTAGAAAGGAAATTATTCCTTGTTATAATAAAAATTTATTTCAATCGAGATATTTAATATATCTTTTTTTTCTAGAAATTTAATATCATTATACAGAAAGAATGATAAATATTAATAATAAATAATAATAAATATATAAACAAGACTGACATTATAAAACAATTGTCTTTGTATTGTTAATAATGATGTTGGTTTAAAATTAATACGTTTTTTGTTTTCAATTCAACAAGATGTCAAAGACGATAATAAAAACAAAAGAAAAACAAAGTATTAGTAACAATCAATGAAGAATATCAAATCTAGTAATTTGATTGTGAATCTAGTAATTAAAATGAATATTAACTTCTTTGAAAAATAATTTTTGTTCAATAAAATATTACACTTTGTAAAGAGGTGAAGTTTATTTTTGTAGCTAATGAATGTATTTTTAATCTTGTATAGATATCTATATGCCTTTGGACATAGCTACAAATAAAGATGTCATCCATGCATCGTAGGTACACGGTTTCAAATATTTGGTGACTAATTCAGATTCAGCACAGAGGTTGTTCGCTGACCTTGTTTAAGGATTGAAGAATCAAATATTTCAGGGAAGCTGCATAAAATTAATTTAAAAAATGCTAGAAGTCGATGACAGGAAGGTAAGTCACAACTACGATTATTACAATTATTTTACCTTAACTTGTGAGATGATCATTTTTTATATTAATTAAACTACATTTATACATACAAACATATATACATATATGTTATATATATACATATATGTTTGAAGTGTCTTAAATTGAACGGTTAACCAGTACTTTTAAATATGTTTCCTTTCATAATGTGATATTTATCCAACTAAAATTTATATACACTTTAGAGGTTATCTGCGTTTGGAATTTTATCTTAAGTTATATACAAGAAATCTACGTTTTAAATTTATACTATCTAATTACTTCAATTAAAACGAATAAAATTATAACTGTATAGATATATTTTTGTCCTTGGGACATTTTTGTTTTTGTTAACAAAAAATTCTTAATGTTATCTGCAAAGTGTTTTTCTTCATTTATAAATTAAAAATTGTGTCCATCATTAGGGAGAAATAATTACTTTACTTATTATTACGTTAAGATTTATAGATTATGTAACATTGATTAATTATGTAACGAGTGCTATATAAACACTAAAAGATGATAAGCCCAGAAAGATATTTACTTGGTCTTTTTGCAAAAAATAATCAATTAAATGTCATAATAAATTTTATCAACGAAATAACTATTATTATCGTCTATATTGATATCATTTAATTTGTCTTTTAAATATATATATATACATATTAAAAATTTATTTTTTTCATATAGATATTTTATATTTATAAATTAGTATTTAGGAAAAAGTTGATATTTTTTGTAAACATTTTACACGCATTAATATTAGAAACAATTCGTTAGAATCGATAAGAATTATTCATGAAATATTTCCACACAATTAATGAGTGGAAAACTTATCAACTCGGAAAAAGGAACAAAAATAATTATTAGAAAAGATTGAATAATAAAAATACTTATCATGCAAAATAAATTTCTTATCATGCTTGACGTACATACTTCGAAATATGCATAGTGACATTTGCATTTTTTAAAATTTTTTCAATTTCAAAAGAACACGAATAAATATACGAAGTTACGTTTACTTTTTTTTTATTTCGTTATATATAATTATATAAATTAACTGACCTCTTCTTAATGGATAAAATATTGTATTTTACGTCTGACGATGACAATCATTGTCGTCTGCGGTTTTTATCTTATACGTTGCACAAAGCTGTATATGTAGAACTTTCTATGAATAATTTTTAGTACTATTGTTGGAAGACAGAAACGTAGTTTTTTTTCTTTACGTATTCAGAATAAAATGGCATATTTACTGATATCATACTCACATTATTAGCAAAGTTAATTTTTGAAGATATCGATCTCTTATTTAGTGATATTTTTATTACAACGAATAAAAATTTAATATGCAACTTATAATAATAATAATCCTATCATAGATAATACATAAAATTAGAATTTGCTTAGCATTAGATATTTTATAGAAATAAAAAGAAGAAGAAGATAAACCTCATTGGAAAAATATTTTTAAAACACTACATCTACTGATAAGTTTATCTATACATATTTATGTCGTAATTGGTTATTAACAAAAGTTATATCTTTTGCAATCGAAAGAAGATAACAATCATTTAAGTTTATTAGAATAATTAAAACGATTTTCTATAATAAAAGTCTATTGAAAAGAAAAGTACAAAAGTATTGACTGTGCAAAAATTAGAATTGATCGATTGATTCGAATAAATAAAATTAGAATTATTATATTTCGCTGAGAGAAGTGGATTGAAAGAATCGTGGAAGATCAAATGAAGAGTCAAATGTTGTTTATGATAATTGATATCGCGGTCGAAGATAAGATGACTCGCGAAGAAGGTCAAATAATAAGATAGCTATTATAATGGGGGGGCTCGGTTCATACGATTTTTCTTCATTTTTCATTTCTAAGCCGATTTTGAAAGAACTTCGTACGTTTTAGTTTCTTATATTTTTTTCCACCTCTTCCTCCTACTCTTAAAACGAAGTGATAAGCTGTTCATCGTTACTACTCTCTCATTTAACGCAACAACGTGTTGTGTAGTCGTAGATTAGCTTCGTTGGGAGTACAAGTTCGTCACGTGTGTCACACTGTCGTTCATTCCTTCATATATTCCTGTCGTGTGTGGAGTAGTATACTTCTTCTAACTTGTGTCGCATTGTGTCATAGTCATCGTTGCGTCACTGCACTTTCTTGAAGGCATTGAACAAAAAAATAATATATTTTTCATTACGAGGAAAGAACGTCAAAGAAAACACGATGATTGAGTATCTTTTACAAGTAAGCTTCATGACTGCTTGAAATTATAATTTTGATTTTATATACGGATCGTTGATATTATTTATAAGTATGAAAAGAGAAGCTTTGACGTTTTCGTTTCATTAATCCTCTCCATTCAATTTTCTCTACGTCTTGTCCTATACTTGTAACAAATTGTTTTTATAATTATAAAGTATCTACATCAATGAATACAAAATTATATCGAAATTGTAAATAATTATTGTTGTCACGTTAGAAATAATGTTTTATAATAAGTATTGGTATTATCGTCTCACAAGCGTTACATAGAAGTTCAAAGAATTAATATTTTTTATTCTAAAATTTTGTTTTCTTTTCCCATGGATTTTTGTAAATCGCCAGGTTAATTTATTCGCATTTACATATGCAAATATTCATTCTCGCGTCACATTTTCCTTTGAGAAATATTATGAACGAAGAAATTCTTTTCTTTTTCTTTTTTTTTTTTTTCAAACGTACGCTTACAACATTTTCTCATTTATTTCTCCCGCTTAAATGGCGCGCGATACTTCTAATCTTTTCTTGCGACACATATTTATGCGTTCTACTTCTTTAAATCTCGCGAACAAAATTATTATACGTGCTTAAAAGTTTTTTTCTTTTAAATTCTCATATCGTTAAAGCATTATTCGCATAATCGCACATCGATAACTCGTATCTTGATCGAAAAGGTCAACTGTTTAGCGTTCTAGTTCAAATGAGTATTTAAAAAACAAGAATTGCTTTATTTGCTTAATAATATATCCTAAATCTAACTGAAGTAATCAAAATAATTGTTAAATAAGATCATGTTATACTATTTAATAAAATAATTGATTTAAAACTAATATTAATTGTAATATATTATAACGAAATTATTCACATATTAACCCTTCTTTGCATGATTTTTTCTTTTTTTTTAAATAAATCAGGGTGATGTAATTAATGCTCTAGATTAAAGGAAAAATATTTTAAAAAATCCTAGTGCTATTTTTTGACAACTGCGTTTTGTTGTACGCAATAGTCGCTTAAAAAGTTGCTAGCAACAACAAATATACAGTACAAGGGTTTTGCGTACCTTTTTTTGTTGACTAAATATTATGATTGAAATTTCCATCATCATGCAAAGAAGGGTTAAATTAATTACTAATTTAATACTAAATTAACAATAAAAAAGAATTTACTTAGTTAGTGCATGCATATATATTTTTATCATGTAAAAAGAACTAGTATAACATTGGTGATATATAAAATATATGTTTTTTTATCGTGAGCATTGAAGTGCTTATCAATTACTATACAAAATATGCACGTGTTAATCGTCTTCTATTATATAATATAAATTGACGTATTACGCGAGAAAAATGATCATTGCTTGAAATATTTTATAGATAAACAAAAAATCAAATTCGTAATATTCAAGTATAATTGTAATTCTTACAAACTTCTTTTGAATTGGATATTTAAATTCTCACATTTTAATTAATAAAATAATGTTTACTCATTGAGAAAATTAAGTTAACTTGTATATGTAATTTTGCTATATGTACTCGTATAAAAGTATTTTTAAAATCGTGTGTGTATATATAAATCAGATAAAATAAATGTAAGATACGTGTCGCTCACATTACACACAATCACACGACACACAGAGTCATTGAAAATATAGTAAAAGTTTTTATGAATTGAGAAACATTTGAATGAAAAAACAAAACTATTTACTATTCTTATTTATAGTGACATAGTTACGAATATATGCTCTTAATTTTAACGACATGCTCTTATAAAAAAATTATCTTATTGCAACATACCAAGAATTTTATCGAATTTTGATAATAATTACACTAATTATTATTATTATTTTTGTTTGTTTTTATTTCTATAAGCTCTTTATACATATAAAACTAACTTATAATATTATTTTACTGCGCTATTTTTTATAGCGTATTTTTAAACGATCATCATGTGCGAAAATTTGTGCTTAAATAATTATTATAATAAGGCTACTGTGATATTCGATTATATGAAGACGAAAGGTAATATTAAATTGACTTTTGTGGTATATTATTTAATTAAAAATCGTAGGCACGTGGTCATCAACGTAGTTCTTCAGATACACAGGCATTTCGTCAACGAACTAAGATAGATGCCGAGAATGAATTGCAACAGGAATTAAACAAATTGGTTGATACCGCTCCCCCAAATAGGAGAGAAGAATTTGCTCGACAATTCGATGGATTTGCGAATCTTTTTAAACGATTTTTAGAAGAAGAAGGCCCATCTCTAGAATGGGATGGTATTCAAAAATTACCGGAACATGCTGTATGTGATCACATTTTTTATTCAGAGCATTTTTCTTATATTCGAGATATTTGTAATTTAATATTTTCATTTGTACGTTTATTTATTTTTAGATACATAATTACAATAGCCTTTCTGATCCTAATAATGAAGAAGTCAAGGCTATGTTAAATAAATTAATAGTTGTTAAATTGAATGGTGGACTAGGTACAAGTATGGGATGCCATGGACCAAAATCAGTAATAGCAGTTCGCAATGGATTGACATTTCTTGATTTAACTGTTCAACAAATCGAGGTAGATATAATTATTTATAAATAATAGTTATAATTAATGTTACTTTTATCTTTCAATAATAAACATCTAATCTGAGGTATTTTATATTTGAACAGTACTTGAATAAAACATATAATGCGAATGTACCACTTGTTTTGATGAACTCATTCAACACAGATGAAGATACTCAACGAATCATCAGAAAATACAAAGGGATAGATATTGATATTCATACTTTTAATCAAAGTTGTCATCCTCGCATTAATAGAGACTCGTTTCTTCCTCTTGCACAACATTGCAATGTAAATGAAGATATGGAAGCGTATGATTTTATATATTTTCTATAACCACCTATTTCGTAGAAAATAATATTATATTAAATATTAAGACATTTGTATTTACAGTTGGTATCCTCCTGGTCACGGAGATTTTTATGAAAGTTTTAAGAATTCTGGTCTACTGAAAAAATTCATTAAGGAGGTATTATATTTGATTGAAATTTATTATGTATATATATTCATTTTTTAATTTATATAATATCATTTATGTTTAATTATTATTTGTGTGTAGGGTCGTGAATATTGCTTTATCTCGAATATTGATAACTTGGGTGCGACTGTAGATTTAAGAATTTTGAAATTGCTGCTAGATAAAGGACACAGTTCCTCTCCAGAATTTGTTATGGAAATAACTGATAAAACAAAAGCCGATGTCAAGGTAAGTTTTATTATTTTTATATATATAAATCAAGTAATTAATAACATCTCTGTTTGATGATATTATACAAATTTGTCTACGTCAATTAATTTTGTTGACAGGGTGGAACCCTTATTCAATATGAGGATAAACTTCGACTTTTAGAAATTGCACAGGTTCCTAAAGATCACGTAGATGCTTTTAAATCCGTGAAAACATTTAAATTCTTTAATACCAACAATCTCTGGGTTAAACTTGATGGTATAAGATAATTTATGTTACAAAATTATTATGTATCATTAAATCTTTTATGTTTGCAATACATTTTATATATGTTTTGTAGCTATTGAAAGAGTTTTGGTAAATAATTCGCTCAATATGGAAATTATTGTTAATAACAAAACGCAACCTAATGGTTTAAACATTATTCAACTTGAAACAGCTGTGGGTGCTGCAATGAAATCTTTCGAAGGAAGCATTGGTAAGTAAAGGAAAAGATGTACTACTAATATATTTATGATTATTTATAATTATAATTTGTAATATCTTTCGTAGGTATAAATGTACCACGTAGTAGATTCTTACCTGTCAAAAAAACGTCTGATTTAATGCTTGTCATGAGTAATCTTTATATACTTCGTAATGGATCTTTAGTAATGAGTCCACAACGAATGTTCCCTACAACACCTCTTATAAAACTAGGTGACAATCACTTTTCAAAGGTAGATTTACGTTTTATTCATTTATGGATGTTCTAAATAATTATTAATTAAACATTAGATGTAATAAAATTCTATTTTTTGTTGTATAGGTAAAAGAATTTCTTACTAGATTTCCAACAATACCAGATCTTTTAGAATTAGATCATTTGACAGTATCAGGTGATGTAACATTTGGTAAAGGCGTTGCCTTGAAAGGTACTGTTATCATTATTGCTAATCATGGAGAACGTATAGATCTTCCATCTGGAACTATCTTGGAGAATAAAATAGTTTCTGGAAATTTACGTATATTAGATCATTAATACAGATTCACATCTATCTTGATAGACTTGCACAAACTACTGAAGCACACATAACTGCGAATGCTTTCCTGATATTTTAGATGAATTTAACTAGTCAAATAAGTTTGTACATAAGGGTATATCAAATGAGATTTTACAATTTTTGAAATTAGAGAATCTGAAATGTATGTAAATGAAATGATTGTAAAATATAAATGGCTTGATGCAACAATAAATTGTTTTTCTTTTTTCTACAAGATGCAACAACAACAAAAAATACTTGAATGCTTCGTCAGAAGAATTTCCAATTTAAAAAAAACGAAGGTCACCTTATATGATAAAAAGGTAATGTATGTTTACCACAGTTGTTTTGGGAAATCTTTGAAATACTAATTGTAAGTTATTATAGAAAACGCATATGATGTAGAGAGCGCATATGATTTGAACTGTTAACGTTAATTAAAAAAAAATAATATGTATATGCGATGTATATTAAGAATTATTTTACAATTGCTGTTCACGACATCGATAAATTTAAAAATTTAATAGAGTCATACATGCAACATACTTTATATTTTTGTCCACAAGTCACTTTCCAATAATATTGACTTTACTATATTTAGATAAGGCGTGTTTATATGTTATATAGTTTGGGTTTAATTTCTTTAAAACGATGGTTAAAACAGCTGACTGTAGAGTTTTCTATTGAAAATCTTTCATCTGAATTCGCTTTAAATGCATTTGAAAAATATATCTGTAAAACTTTCTCTAACTTTCAATCGACAAATTTATAATTCGATAATTCGTTTTGAAATTATTTCGTCAATAGAAATCTATTTAAATGCTTACGAACATCTTTTATGCAAGTTACTAACATTAATGGATTACATTTCGAACTTATAGATTGATTGGTCGGTATTGGTCAGTGAGGATAACGTAGCCAATCAATGACCTCAAAATTAAGTGCATTACCACATTAAAAAAAAAAAAAAATTTATAAGATGCATTGTAATCATTCGTAATACAACAGCAGTTAGTAAGTAATTGTAAAGTTTAATGAAAAGTAATTACATGATACGTAATGCAACTCTGTGATATAATTTTTACGAATAAAAGAAAGTTTTACCGATAAACGTAACATAGTGATTAGAAATATTTTGCTACCTTTATTTTATTTTATCTAATTTTGTATATGAGTCATATCGAAATTAAATAATATGTAAATAAAACGTTTACGCTTATATTAATAATAATAAATTTGATGACTAATTATTAACTAAACGTTCAGTTTTTATATACTGACTGTATTAAAACGCATACCATTAAACGATAGTAATGGTGCAAGGACACATATCAAAGATTCAATTTCAAGTAGTTGATGATGACTTCTAAGCAAAATACAGGAAAAATAACATTAGGTATGATTAAAGGTAAGAATATTATTTAGAAACATTATTGTAAAACTTAATTATTCATTGTTAATTAATGCCGATGAATTGTTTTGAAATAACTTTATTCTCCATATTGCATATGGTCAATCAAGTTTCCAATATATAAGTAAACTTGTAATATAAATCTGATAAATTTAATTAGTCTTGATGCTTTTGCAAAAAAATGTCAATGTTTGCTGCATTACATATTTTAGTAAATTTCACAACTTTGTCATACCTAAATAAAATGTATATTCTTTTATGAAGGTAAACCATTTACCACATCTGTTCCAATAATACATTATCATGCAAGTGATGATGAATTGGAAGAACTATATCTTAGTACAGATGAAGAAAAACAAGATTTGGAATATGAAGAAGTCTCATCTCAATTATCTTTATCTCCATCAAAAACTCCGGACAAAAAAACAGATAAAGAAAAAACGGAAAGTAAATTAGATCAAAGGTCTTCTAGTATCGATGGAAATATATCTGAAGGAACATCTCAATCTTCTGATCCTTGGAGAGTATTATCAGAGATCAAAGGTAAAATTACGAAAACGTTTGAAGAAAAACTTCACGAAATAAAAAGTGAACACAAAAAAGCATATAGAAATAGTAAAGAAAATTCAAGTATCAGTGATTCAGAAGATTTAATAGATGTAACACCGATTGAAAAAACCATTACTGATAAACAAGAGAAAGAAGAAGCTTTCCCAATTGTTGATATAAAAGAAGATAGTAGCAGATTTATTGGTTTCTCTAATATAAAAGTTGGTATTAAAACAAAAAATTCAGAAGAAGATAGCATTGAAAGTGGAGTAGAAGCTGCTGAATTGAATGAAAGTTTTCCTAATGGAACAGATGACAAAACACAGAGTAATCCACCAGATATTAAATGTATTGATATAAAAGATAATGATAAAAAACTGCATGATACGTTAAATCAATCATTATTACACACTATCCTGTTTTCACCTAGGACAGAACCTAAACCAACATTCGCATGGCTTAAAAATGAACTACTCCATCAGTTGTTTCATCGAATATTTGTTTTTATTATGGTAATCGCTTCTTCTTATTACCTTATTCCATTTCCGGAGTATATTCTTGGCTTTGTCGGGGGTGTATTCACATCTATTATAGCATATGATACAGTAGCAAGCATGAAAAAAATATTAAAAACTGTACCAGAAGGTAAAAAAATATCAACACATGAGGTTCCAGTTGTAGAAATACCTGCAGTAGAGGAGCACGCTGTCTTAGAAAGATTTGAGGGATGGTTAAATGAGTTACCATACTTATATGATCCACAAAATTATCATGTGGCACGCACAAAGTCTGTTTATTTTAGACTAGAAGGTGATACTTTGCGAATAATGGAAACAAGAATGAGAATACCAAAAAGGGCTGTTTGGGATGAACCAAAGCACAAACTCAAGTTTACCCGGAGAAGAACTTATAGCTTGGCTGGTGCAAAGATAGAATTACTTCCTGAAGGTCTTATTAGAAGAAGGTATACTCGTGACTTGTAATTCAAATTTAATAGAGTATTGATATCTATTGGACTATACATGGTACTGAAAATTGGTCAAGTGAATAAATAATTGATATTCGTACGACCTATTTAGAACACCTTTTTCTAATTGGTAATTACTTCGTAGTTACAGGCAGTAGTCATAAAAACAGTCCAAATTATTCATATTACGATTATTCCTTTTCTTCCTTAGTTTAAAAAATACAAAAAAAACCTTTCTATTTTATGATAAATGTCTATAAATATCGCCATTTTTATTATACAGGAGATGGAGCAAAAAGTACCCAATTTGTATTACGATAGAAAAGGGAGCCCTAGTTGAAAATGTTGCCTTGAAAGACTGTTATAACAAAGAAACTAATGCTTTTAAAAATAATAAACAAAAGATTATAGAGGAAGACGTAGAAAATCAGGTATATAAAAAAAAAGATAAAGAAGATAATAAAGAGAATGAAGAACAGATAGAACAAGAAGTCGAAGATGAAATAGATGAAGAGGAAGATGAGGATGAAACCGATGAAGATTTTACACAAACGCGAAATCTAAAAAATTCTTTAATAGGTCACAGCGAGAATGACCAAAATGATATATGCAAACTATTTATTTTTGCAAGAGCTGATCGTCAAAAAGAAGATTGGTAATATATATATATATATATATATATAATCACTTTTACTATAATACGAAATTATTATATTTATATTTTCATTCTATATTATTAATCATATAGGTATAGACGTTTGGTCACTGCAGCAAACTGTAAAAAAAGAAATTCTATTTCAACAATGAGTGATAGTTCCAATCCATCTCTGTCGCAGCAAACGATTGTTAATGAATCGAAAGTTCCAACATCGCCTAGTCCTTCTTTTGACCGTCCTCCGGAATTCAATTACAATACATACATGAGTCAGTACCTTGATGTAAGTGTAAAGAAATATGTTGCAAAGAAGATACAAATTATTATACATGTTTTTTAAATGGATACAATTTAAAATAATGAATTATTTTAGACTGTTACAACAACTCCGAGTTCTGAGATTGAATCTCCTATTCCTATATATGATATGATGTGGCTCAACTGTTTATTAGGTCGTATATTGTTTGACATGCACAAATGCTCCGATACTATAAATCTTATTCAAGACAAAATTCAACGAAAACTTTCGAATATAAAACTACCATATTTTATGGAGAGTTTAACTGTGTCGGATATGCTCATAGGTCAGAGAGCACCGTTTATTCAAGATACGTCAAAGCCAATAATAGATGAACGAGGACTTTGGATAGATCTGAATGTATTATACAAGGGATGCTTAACTATGACTATCGAAACAAAATTAAATCTTATGAAATTAACCAGAGCTGGTTCTATGTCTAGTAATTCTAGTGATGTGATAGCTGGAGAAAAATCTAAGACAATAAGATCTCCTATGTTTGATAGTGATGTAGAAGATAGTCCAGAAACGTCAACGGAAGAAGAGGATAAGTCTAATATGACAATGTGTACAACATCAAAAGATACACCGTAAGTCCTTTTTCTTATTAATAGTTAAATCTACTTTTTTATCAAATCTAATTACTTGGTAAGTTGATCTTTTACAGTTCCACCCAGTCTTCGGGGAGAAAATTTCTTAGTATGGTAGATAGATTGGCTGCAAGTAAATACTTTCAGCATGTAAGTATATTTCTGACAAATATATTTTAACAATAGAAACAACATTATTATAAACTAAATTACATAAAGAACAAAAAATTGATATCTATATATATATGTATATAATTTATTTTTCAGGCAACTGAACTATCTTACGTACGTAAAGCAATTGAAGGTGTTTCTAATACTGAAATTCGATTAACGGTCAGTGTATCTGGCATAGAAGGCTGCTTATCTATAAACATTCCTCCACCGCCTTCTGATCGGCTTTGGTATGGTTTCAAGCCAAGACCGAAAATTTCGATTACTGTAACACCTGCCGTAGGTGAAAGAATAGTAAATATCGGTTATGTGACCAAGTGGATCGAAACCAAATTACTCCGAGAATTCGAAAAAATTGTTGTTTTACCGAATATGGATGACCTTATTATATCATTATGTCCAAATTATCCTTATGCTACAACGTAAATTTTTATGGACGCGATGTATGTAATAAGCGCAAATGTATTCACAAGATGTAAATTTTGCATAGAGTTTTAAATTCGATGTCTATATTTTATTACTGTACAATTATAAAAGGTATTAGTAATGTTATATTCAAAGAAACGTTTTAATTATATACAAAACAAAAAAGAAAGTAAGAAAGAAAAATATGATCTGTAATTAGTCCACCTTGAAAGTTTATAATCTATGCAAAAAGTATATATTTCTAAAGAGCAACGGTAAACAATAAGTATGATTTTAGAAAAATAATCAGTATTGTATCGTAGAATAAAATACGTATATAGATATATATATTTTTTTTACTAAAATAATATTTTATATTAAACTCTCATTAAATTTACAAAATTAACAGATGCTTTTCATTACTCATTAATAATTAGAAGCAGAAGTCATATGTACATTTTCAAGGTGGAAAAAAATAAAAAATTAATAATTTTCGAATATTTGTTATACAAAAATAAACCACAAAATTGAAGAATCAACAATGGTACAGCTCTTTTACGTGTATATATTTGTATTACTCATTGAAACTCGACTTAAAAGTCGTGATAGTAAGCGTGTTTGCTATAAAATAATACCTCCGTGCTACTTGCAGTTAAAGGAAATTGGTCGAGTGAAAGTCCGAACATAGAAATGTTTCTACACGAGCTTGTAAAAAATAAAGAACGATTTCTCGGATGTATTTATAATAGTATATAATGATTTGTGCACGATTCTTTTGACGTTATTATTCGTCTGTATATATATATATGTTTTAAAACAATAATAACGTCTTTTTGTGGCGATTTCACCTTTGTAATTTACTTTTAATTTGTATTAGTTCCTTATTATGAAATAATGCAATTAAAGATCTGTCGACTGTGTTAAGTTCAAAGCTATAACGATACCGTATGTAATGCAAAACAAAAAGAAAAAAAACAATAAATGAAAAGTAAATGATTATCAAAGCGAATATATGAAAAGTGATCATAGCTACGCAGCGGAAGTTCTCGCGTAAAGGAAAATAAAGTTCCTTCGCGTATACAGAAGCGAGAGTATGTTTCTCTCTTTTTGCTCTTCTATTACGTACGACGTTAAAGATGACAAACAGGCTAGTTTAGTAAAAATTTATTGATTAAGATAATATATACGTCACGTTATTCTTCCTTCTATAAAAGAATAATATCACAGTTTAGAGATCTTGCGCACGAAGTACACTTACTCGTGTAAGTCATGTACATCGTATAAAATATATATTCTATATATATAGATAAAAATATATATCTTATATATAGATACAGATAAAAATTGTAAATTCTTTTCAATATATCTTTGAAAATTAACCCGGTAGTGTAAGTAAGCACACACTTATAAAAAAAATATAAATAATCTCTAAGATAAATCGCGTGATTTTCTATGATACATTATCGAACGATGTGCAGCATAAACACGTTTATCTTTTCTTACGTTTCTTACGTACATCATAAACATATAATATTAGCACTGTGCTTACTTAAACTACTTTTTGAAACTTCGGGACGATTCCGATATCTAGTAATGAAATATAAGCTTTATACATATAATTGCAATGATAAGAAGAAGTTGATGAAAGCATTTTAATAGTCTCTCAACCGCTAGCTTTTTAGCAGACACGGTGCAGTGATCGATTCACGCACGACTTCCGCCCAAGTTTCTAGTCTTGGTGCACAAACAAGCGTGAGATCGTCGAGTCTTCTACGAGCCATTATTACAAATTCTCCCTGGCCATGACGAGCGTCACAAGCAGAAGATACTCTTATACGGATGCTCTTTTCGAGATGAGGATTTGGAAGAATGGAGAATACCTCGTTGGTCTGTTAAGAGACAAGCAAAAACAAGAATAAATACATGAGACTGTTAATCCTAATATATAAGGATAATACTTATTTACACTTAGAGAGAACACACGTTCTAATTAGCAGAAATCTTTTCTTTAAACATATCTTACAAAATTGATGACAGACTTGATTTAGAAACAATTTAAATCTACATATGAGCCGTTTATTTTAGGAAAAAAATGAGTTAATGATATTTATGGTTGCAATTCTACATCTGATTTTTATATATATATATATTTACACCACTTTTAAAATAATCGGCTCACATACGTATACTATAATATATTAAAGGACTGTGTCATTTACATATGGATCAGAAATATTCTTCTTATTCGGAAACTTATACTTTAAATGTACACAAGACAAGACTATTCCGAGTGAAAAGACTCTGCTTTGAACAACGAATCGAATTTTTGTTCAGGGGGGTTTCGATTTGAAAAATGTTGACATTCCAAATCTATATAAAGAAACAAGTATTTACCTCAGTTTCCTCAACTCTGTGAAGAGTTTTCGTTATCCTAAAAATTAATTCGGCAGCTTCGAGCTCGGGTTTCCTTTGTACAGCAGTGACGGTACCTCTACCAACAAAGTCACTCTGACAGTAAGCCTCAGCTAGTTCCTTCATTGAACAAGGTCTACATTCCGCTTCCTCGTCTGACTCGTCCGGCGTGCTATGATTAATAACGAACGGTTCTACGTCGTATTGTAACTTAGCGCGATTATTATTTGCGGTTAATTCGTCTGCCTCGACGTAGAGAGCTGTACGTTGTTTTTTTGTATAAAAACAACGGTGAGACGCTTCGTTTTTTCCATCGCGCGGCGAGTAAACTGGCCTCAGCGTACCGTTGCTTTCCAAATATATCCTTGTTGGGCCTGATGCCTTAACGCAAACGCGAAAACCGCTTGATCCGGAATTCGATTTGGGCCCAATTTCATTAACTCTCTTCCCATTTGCCAATGGAACACTTTTAATACCAGATCGAGATCCAATAGCTGAACTGCTTATTACCGCACCCACTGATAAAACTATCCTCAAGGCTCCTCGAGGATAACGCCATAAAACGGTCCCTCTTGAACATCGAAGATAAACGGGTCGTACTCCCCGGCCACCTCCACCACTAAAATAAAGACAAACGTTTTCCCTTTTTATTTTACACATCGACACATTTTTTTCATCTTTTTTCTTTCAATATTTGTGACTCAAGTATGTTTGATAAAAAATGAAATCATTAAATGCTATGTAATGTAATGTAAGATGAACGAATATGTTTCTTATCCTTATTTTAATATTATCTTTTAATTTTAAGACATTTAATAATAATAATAATAAGTTAAACCTATATTGGTAATCATTATATTTAAGTGAGACATAGTCGCATCGATCGCAAATTCATTACAAAAAGTTCATCATACGTTCATTATTATATTGCATATAACTCAACCGATGATAAAAAATCGTCTTTTATATTCAATCAAAAATGGTATACATTACATCCAGAAGATAAGATAACCCGAATATGTCTGTTTAAGTTACAATGGGCGTATGCATTTACCTATAGTTGCTGCAGCTCGCAAACTACATATCACAATTTGATCTGTGTTTAATAATTAAAATTGTTCAATGTACAACCTATATTTATATTATTAAAACAAAAATAAGTTTTATCGAGAGTGTTTCTAAATTCATTTGATTTACAACGGCTGGTCATTTGTTTTTATTTAAAAATTTGTATTAAAACAAATAGAATGCCTGATACGAAAAATGAAATAGACAAATAAAAAAGAACAAAAAAAAATGATCTCTCTTTAGAGGAGACACTGTATGTACCACCCCAAACTCCTTAATTCTTACCCCTTCTTCTTAATATCAATACTTTATTTTTTATCGGTAACCCAAAACTATTGCTTATTTAAACTGGGTATATCTCTTATGCTTAAATTTAAAAGTTTATCTCTTTATCTTATCGTATATAAAATATTATACATTTAGAAAGAGAGAGAGAGAGAGAAGGAGGCATTCCCGGATAAACCGGAATAAGCATAAAAATTGAGAATGTCCAAGGACGGTCCTACAAACGAAAGCAACCTAGCTAGCTAGCTAGCTATCTGGAGACTCCAGTTCAGCTGAGAAGTGTGTTCTAAATACGGAACGTATATATACCTATATATATATATATATATACATGGTAGAAAGAGAAGAGAAAATACGTATGGTTATAGGAAGAAAGAGAGATAATAAAGTAGACTGGTCTCTGTATAAAAAGAGAAAAAGAGAATAAGGCAGAATATAACATAAGAAACTAATATAACAGAGAGAAAGAGAGAGATAAGAAGAAGAAGGCGTGGAATGGGCCACGCGCCTCTCTTGTAGCCATAGTCAGTGCTGTTTTCTCGTGCGGCTACCATGCTCACTTACCCTCTTTTAGAGACAGGACTGACACGTACGGTAAAGCAGAACGGTATGTATAGACACCACAGAACCGGGCAAAGGGTTTCCCCCCTTTCCTCGCCTCTTTGTCGCAGAAGCGGAAACAGGTTTCCGTAAGGCATACACGACGGGTCTTAGCATTCTGTTAAGACCAACGACTTTTCTTTCCTCTCTACCTCCCAACCCCAATCCCCACCTCACCCCATCTCCAATTCCTTTTATATTCCACTAGACAAGGTAACATGGACCGATAATTCTCTATTTCTCTTTTTAAGCTCGATGGTAAGCGGCATAGGTGAAAAAGTTATTACCACCACCACCACCACAACCACCACCATCGCTTATTTCTAATCGCAGTTTCTATTTGCCAGTTTTATGAACCGAAACGGTATTCGAGAGTTGTATACGAAAAGAGATCGACATTTCTCCCCAACCCTCTCCTCTCCCATTCAAAACCGGATAAGAATTTCTGCTTCCACTATAGCTACGGATACAATTCTTGAATCCGTTATATTAAATGTCCGTGTACGATATAACGTATTAAATATATTGATGTGTTACTTTGTTAAATCCGCTAAACTCGCAAATAATTATATTGATCTGTTTAAATATAAAAAAAAGGTAGAATTACGTATTTCTATTAATTGTAAGTGATATATTGTATAGTTGTAAAAGTAATAGTTAAAGTATGAGATTTGGTACCAAGTATAAGTTGTAAAAATCCAGAGACAGAAATTATGTGTTTATTCGTTTTATGGCTTTCCAAGAGAAAGTTATCTAATCTCGAGATAGAGTTTCTTCTATTGATTTAAGAGATTAAATTAGAATTCCTTCTCGAAAACTATGAAAATAAAAATAAAATAACAAAAATAAATGCAAACAACGATATTTCGTAGATACGTTCTTATCTATTCCCCTTTCTTGATAACAGATTTTCTGCTAAATCGTGCTGTCTCATCCGACTTTAAATTTACCAGCTAGGTTGAAACAAAAGTGAAGAATATTTTTTCATCCCATACTTTAAACTACTCGTCTCTTATAAATTCATATATATGATAACTTGATTATTTATTTCCTAAAAACAGCTATTTTTTGTGTATAATAAGTCTAACAATTCATTACATCTACAAAGTTTACAAATTGAATGCCGACATTTATATATTTTTGCATAACGCAATGAACAATACAGATATAATTCTATAAGAAAAGAAACGGCGGCTAGCTAGCTAGGTTGTTTCATCTAGACGTAAATATATCCTAAGTAATGTACGCGTTCATTCTGACGTAAAAAGCACGTGGGCGCGTGGATAACGATCTCGAGGAACGATCAAATAAATCTCATTCTCCTTCTTCCTCTTTCTCTCTTCTTCTTGGAAAGCTTCTTTTCAGCAAGCAACGTGTCTGAACCACTTCTTCTCATTTTTTTTTTCATCTTTCTTTCTTTCTTTCTTTCTTTCTGTACGAAGCAATCACGACGAGTTTTAGAAAAGAGACTGTCCTGACAAAGTGTCTTGAATTACCGTAAACCTTTTCGAGCGTGAATTCGGCGGCATCTCGAGTTTCAGTCTTACAGTGTTTCATGTAAACGCCATGGTTGTTAGCATCAAATACTACCCGTATGAATAGAATGTCGCATAATCTGCTTAAAAATATTCTAAATATATAAAGCGTTATCTGGTCAATAATGTGTAAATATATATATATATATGTGAGACGTTCATGGGTCAAAATAATTAACTCCACTTTTAGAATTTTTATTCATTTTAGTGGCAAAGTACTTGATGGATAGTTAACTTTTGATATTTAAAAATACATTTCTTTAAAAATAAGACTTAATATCATTGAATGACAAACATTTTTATAACCATTGAATAATAAATGATATGACAATATGTATTTAATTTTATCAATTTTCTCTCTATTTTTTCTTTTGTGAAATTAATCAATTTGGTAAATGAATATCTCATATAAAATATTTTACATATATATTTATATATATATAAATATATATAAGAACGCGGATATTCAGTGACGTCACTCAACGTTATAAGACTTGAAGTCATGGGCGGGTTTATGGAGAAATGGCAACAACCGGATTTTTAAACCGTTCTCGAAAAAACGTACCAATATATAAATATATAATAATATATATGCAACAACACACACACACTGATTCTCTATGAAACATTTCTAAGAATAATGGTATTGAATTCAAATTCGATTATTGAAAGAAATAATTTATTTAAATATTAACTGTAACAACAAAAATTCCAATATTACTTATTATTGATCAGGCCAATATATGTGTAATGATGTATGCATATACGAGTAAGTCTGATGTACAATGAGTAAGAAATGAATATAAAAGCATATATATATATATGTATACGTTCACGTGTATATGTATGTGTAAATACAGAAGTTCGCAGAGTCCTTCGCACTCCCGCTCGTCTGGTTTAGCCTTCCTCATGAATTTCATTCGATTCGATGCATACTTTCGCGCTTAGCCACGCCACCGACAACACGACGATGACGACGACGACAACGACGACAAAGTTGCAGACGGCTTTTATACTAGTTTTCTCGTCATAGCAACCTTTGATATTACGACCTCGCTCATAATCTTTCTAGAGTGATCGAACGGTTTAACGTAGCAATAATAAGTATCTTATTCGCAATTCTGGTTTTACGATAATGTTTTGCAACGATCATATTGTTTCTTCAATCGGATTAACCAACCGTTTGAAATAAATTATTATTTCTATTTATATATATAAAAAATTTATTAAAAATAATAACATAATTAAAATAATACGAATAAATCTGATTTGAATATAAAAAGATAATAAATGTAATTTGGAATCATGATGTTTTATTTGAATATAAACGAATTAATTAGGTAGGTGTTATTATATCAAATTTTGTATCTAGAATGTAATAATTCGTGAAAGAAAATATATATAATTAAAAAACAATTAATTTAAATGTTAAATAAAATGTAGAAAATAAATCGGTTGTTTATGAAAAATCCACTTTTGATTTCGATAACAAAATTGATAGAAAATTGTGAGAGAAAGAGAATTCAATTCATTGCTGAACGAACGATAATAATTAATAATGAATAATTATAAATAATTAATCCAAATATTAATTTGTGGGAGGCACGCGCCAAATCCGCAACCATGTTTATGATATGACGTCCTACCTGCAACTGTCTCGAATAGTTTACATCTCGGAGAAAAAAGTAAACATAATATGAAAGGATAGAAGTAAGGATAGAAGTAGGAATAAACATAGTTCGATCTTGAAAAAAAGTCGATAACGATTGTTTACCAAATTTCTTTTCGTTCACATTCTTGCAAAAAGTAGACTAACGGTAAAACGGATATTTAACAGAACGATTCTCGACTCGATAATCGAATTGAAGCAAAAACGAATCACTATAATCCAGATCAGAGAAGGAAGAACTAGAGCAAACTCATAACGGTTATAAACGACAGTATTTCTTTTTTATTGTACTTTTTTCTCTCAATTATAATTCTTACCGTCCAACTGTTTGTTATTAATGATAAATGATTCTACCAAAAATGTGACAAATTTCGATCAGATAGTATATTGAATTGTTGGTTAAATCTTATACAATTTGTTTTTCCATTTAATTTACAGTAATTCGTGTAATCGAATTATACAAGGATAGGCAGTATTTTTTATAATTATAACATAATTAATATTTAAATAATTCATGTATATATGATAAAATGATTATGTTTTTCAATCTATTTTATAAAGAAACCAAAATGCCTTTGGAAAAAATAAATTGGATACACAACAAATTGGATTGACAACAATTTGATTCAAAAAGAAAGATGAATTAAGAATTGTAAAATAAAATGTAAAGATACATATCCAAAAGCCATCACCAAATAAGGTGGTTTACGATGCCAAGGAGAACAACATGCTAGGCAACGGAATCGCAGGAGGATAGAAAGAGATGAAGAAAAGGTAAAAAAGAATGAGTTCGAGTGAAACCGAGCGAATATACACGAAAGGAGATCGCGAAAATCGGTAGCGCGGGAAGAAGACGAAGGACGAAAAAAAGGGCGAAGGGAGTCGAAATGAAAAACAGTACTAACCTTCCGATCCAATCGCATTCGTCAGCAGGTAGAAGAGTGGCATGCTCTTGCGACGATACCGTAGGTATACCACCTAGGATGACGACAAGGGATAGTATTATCGCCGCAAAACCAAAAGGTCCGATTAGTTTCATTTTTCTTTTCCCTTCGAATATTTTCCTTTGTAGGGTTTTTCTTTTTACTTTATACCTTTGTCCCCCTTGTTAGGAATTTTTACCTTCCTTTCTATTTATAGATCTATCTATATATTCTTATAACTGTTGACCCTCGTTACGGCTGTTCATTCAAATCTCTCAACAACATTTGTATTTTTTTTTTGTACTAAAAGTCGTCCGGTAAAATGTCTTTCTTTGAAAACTTGTCCCTTAAAAGTTGGCCTTCCTTTTTCTAAAGATCCCCTTAGATATGCAAAGTTCGTGAGTGAAGTGGGTGGTCCATTACTATGTTGATTTTAAAAGTCGAGTCTAGAAACGACTAACAGGTTGTACCATTGGATTAGGTGCTCTCTCTCTCTTTCTCTCTCTCTCTTTCTCTCTTTCTCTCTCTCCCTCTCTCTCTCTCTCTCTCTCTCTCTCTTTTTCTCTCTCTCAAGAGTCGTTGCCTTCTTTTCGAATGCTTGTTCAGTGTTCGCTGACGCGCGAAAGAATTTCTTTATGATTTCGTTGCGTATCATCGGCGATCACATCGCATTGTGTATATGTATAGTATAGCTATCGAGCTCGAGGCAAACACACGTGTGTATTGCGTACAATACAATCGAGAAAGATGTGTTTCTTGCTTTTATAAGTACGCTTGGTTATTATGAAATTATCGAAACTGCGTCTGCGATAAAACTTGTCTTCTTTCTCCATACGTTATTCGTTGTCTCTTCTCAAATAAATATCCTTCGTTACTTTGTATATAATAATTGTCTTACGTGCAAATACAGACGCAAGTTCACTCGACAGAGCAACTTGCAACAATGGCATCCAATACTACTACTTGCGCGCTGCACACGACTAATCTAACTGACGTGCAAGGTTGGTATGGGGGGGAAAGAGGTTTATATTCCACGAAGTGCGCCACCAAGCAGAGAAATTTGGAAATAGTTCCGATTGATTTAAATACGTTTGAATTGGCAGGTTTCAATCGAATTTTTTTAATTACAATTTTTTATGTTTTTATGCAAAGAATATAAATAGCATGATCATTTTTTTTTCTACGATATGTCATTTCTTTCTTTGCCAATCATATCGTCAAGAGCTTTGTCCAAACATCGCCTCCTAAACATATACGATAATAGTTGATTAATTAAATCAATTAACATTATCTTCGAAAAAGTTTTCAATTGGTATTAAGTATCAGATATGCGATCATCAATCTGATGTTTTATAATATGTAAAAAACAAATTCATCGTCATACTAACGCTTCTTTTCTAAACGTATGCCAGTCAACGTGTCCAGGTATACACTCGAAAGGATTTTGTTCGTAATCACAGATTCCTAATATGGTCATACCTGTTGTATATTTATTTAAAGAAATAGTATTGCAATCGTCTGGACCAAGCGATCGAAATATACTTCGAATATGCCTACGTCGTTTAAAAATATGAAATAACTCTAGATAAAGTAGAATACGAATATAAATACACACGTCTAGTTACCTTGTTTTAAATAATAATGGTGGCTTTTTCACGCCTGATCTGTACAATATACATTCCTTAAGAAGTTTTTCGAGGTATTGAATTGGATCAGGTGATTCCTCTACGAGAAGATGACCAATTAGAAAATTGAAGAGCTTTGAAATTTGTTTCTCCTCGAGATACGCATGCGCGCGTGCGCGCTCTCGTGTATTCTGCACACAAGTTACAAAATTAATTCAAATTGATGAATTTATCATATAAATAATAGAAAAAATATACAAATTATTATATCCATTTTGAAATGTATTTATATTGAATTGATTTTCTAGACTTGTATCATACTTGTTCTTCCAACATATTTTTATTGGACGAGTATCGTTGATTATTTTTACGTAAAATTGACGATGCTGTTAATGTTTTAACGATATTAGAAGATTTATCAATATCTTTACAACTAATCATTTTTTCGTTATTCACTATATTCCTACAAACGTAAAATTGTAATATATTTCAAACTTCTAGATATTTAATACAAAATAGATAATCAATTTTATCTTTTAGAGTATTCTTTAAAATATATTTAATATATATATATATTTACCTCAAAATTTTGAAAATATTTGACTTTTATATATCCACTGGTAGCTTCGTATTTTTATAGTATATTATCGTTAAAGTTATTTGAACAAATTACAATAATATGATAAATAATGCTGTCTGAATGATGCTGTAATCGTTTTGAAGTTGGTTTCAGTAATGACGTCATTAAAAATTACAGTTGTTCTCAGACCCACAGAGCTGCTGAGAATCGAAAAAGTTTGAAAACCACTGCATTAATATATTTGATAACCTAAGTTCTTATTGGTTCTTATGGATACTTGTAAATACGTGTTTGTAAAGTTGAACCTGATATGCTAGCTTTCAGTGATTGATAGAATTTTTCAAATTCTAATAATTATTTATTTATAAAATTCACTTATTTTAAAAAATATATTTAAAGATTTATGAAAACACAATAATTATTTTGTTTTAAAATGCGTAAAATAAATGTACCCATGTTATTACGATCGCATTGTACAAAATCTATGTACAAAAGTTCTAATGTAATTCGTAAAGAATTTTTAGATTATTATACCAAAGAATTACAACACGATGTTATTCATTCGAGTCCTGTTTCTTTACTAAATGATCATTCAACAGCTTTTGTTAATGCTGGCATGAATCAAGTATATCTATTTCTATATATATATATATACATATATATTTTGAAATCATATGTATTAATCTGTTAATTATTATTTAATATTAAATCTCTATAGTTTAAAGGAATTTTCTTAGGACATTATGATCCCCCTTCAACAAGAGTTGTTAATTCACAAAAATGTATTAGAGTTGGTGGAAAACATAGCGATTTGGATATTGTTGGTAATGATACATACCATCACACATTCTTTGAAATGTTAGGAAATTGGTCTTTTGGAGATTACTTTAAGGTAGATTTAATTATTTTAAATTACTTAATGTAACCGACTTAAAGCCCTATAAATGTGTATATACATAATTTTTTTAACTTTTTACAGGAAGAAAGTTGTCGTTACGCATTAGATTTATTGACAGGTCCATATAATATTAAAAAAGAATTTCTGTATATTACCTACTTCGGTGGTTGTAAAGAATTAGGATTACAACCTGATACACAATGTAAAGATATCTGGTTGAGTCTTGGTATTCCAGAAAACAGAATATTACCATTTGGAATGAAAGACAATTTTTGGGAGATGGGGTTCTCGGGCCCCTGTGGGCCTTGTACAGAGATACATGTAGATATTACAAAGCAATTGGAAAATCAAAGTTTTAAAGTGAATACAGGCCATCCAGATATTATCGAACTATGGAATATAGTGTTTATTCAATTTAACAGGTACATATATTATGTATAGTTCTATAAACTAATTTTTATTTGTCTTTACTTTTTATATAATTTACTATAGACTTACAGATAATCGTGTTATTCAACCATTATCGAAACATCATATCGACACAGGAATGGGATTTGAAAGATTAGTTACTTTACTGCAAGGAAAAAGATCGAGTTATGATACAGATCTTTTTCAACCATTATTTGAGACAATACGTTGCAACACAAATGCTCCTGAATATAAAGGCACTTTTGGAGCTTATGATACTAATGGTATAGATTATGCATACAGAATATTAGCTGATCATGCAAGAATGATCACAGTTGCATTATGCGATGGTGTAATACCAGAGAAAAAGTAGGAAATATTTATTACAATATAAATTCAATGTAACTTTATTTATTTATCTTGTAAATTTATATGTTTAGTCAAAAATTAAGAAGAATATTAAGGAAGAGTATCGATATGAGTGAAAATATATTTAAAAAAAAGGGTTTACTTTTTGAACTTACATACACTGTTGTTGATATCCTCGGAGATGCCTATCCAGAACTACAAAACAATCTTAAACAGGTAATTTTAGTAATCATAAATCATAGACTAAATAATTATTTTATTATAAGATAAAATCTTAATCAGGTCCATAAGATAATAGAATTTGAAGAAAGTTTGTATGAAAGATTATGTAAAACAAGTGGTGAAGAATGGAATAAAATGGTTGCAACTAGACCTGAGTTAGCTTCTATTACTAATTGGATGGCATCAGGACTTGTAAATGGTTACAAAGATCTACAATCTATTTTAAAAAAGGATAAGTAAGCATTATACATAAATATCAAACAATATAACAATATATTAGATTTTTTATTTGTAGTGATTTTTTATTTTAGAATCATATATGCATCTGGTATCTTACCAGGACATGTCTTATTTAAATTATTCGACACTCATGGATTAAGTGTAGAAACAATAAGTGAATTGGCTGCAGTGGAATCTCTCCAAGTTGATAAAAAAGGTTTTGAAAAAGAAATGGATAAGGCGAGGCTTAAATCTAAAGTTGGAATAATTAAAAATCATCATAATATTGAAAAATATTTACAGTTACTTACTGAAAGTAATATACCAGAAACGGACGATTCATTTAAATATGTTTATGAATATAAAAATGACAATTATGAATTTCCAAAACTCAGAAGTGAAGTTATAGGATTGCTCGTCAATGGTATTAACATATATATATATAAATAATATACATATAATTCAAATTAATTAAAAATACATCATTAATTATATATATATATATATATATAACATATAGGCATTACATGTTTCAGGTAATATTATATTAGGGGAAGAATTAAAAACAACTTTGATGAATATTGATAGTAAGAAGAATACAAATATACTATTAAATAACAAAGATGAAATTGCCATCATATTAAACAAAACAATGTTTTACTCATTTGAGGGAGGCCAACATTCAGACATAGGTTCCATTTATTTAAAAGATATGATATTTCAAATAAGTAAAGTCGAGAAAATAAATGGCTACGTTATTCACTCTGGCAAGTTTGTGAAAAATAATCTAGTGTATGTATTTATACTTTTTTTTAAATTCATAGAAAATGAATTATCTCTTTTATACGAATAATCTATTAATTATGGAATATATATTTTTTTCAATAGAAATACTTATTCAGAATTAGAAGATTGGAACGATTGTGTAATTTGTATAGATACAAATGTCCGAACAAGTCATATGAGGAATCATACAGCAACACATTTATTAAATGCTGCTTTAAGGTTTATATTCCCAGTTGTTTATCAACGAAGTTCTTTAATTTCTAAAGACATATTAAAATTCCAGTTTTCTTCGTTTGGAGATAAAATTACATTAACACATTTAGCAAAAATAGAAGAACTTGTTAACAATGTTATAAAAATCAATGCATTAGTAGAAAGTAGGATTATTAATTTGTCGCAATTATTATTAGAAAATAATGTTACAATGATACCAGACGAAATATACCCACATACAGGTATTAGGTTAATCGATATTAATACAAATGAATTAAAATCAAAGTAAGTTATGAGTGGAATGTAACTTCTGATCATTTTCATTGCCATTATAATTGACTCGTTAACACAGAATATTAATCTTTTTAGAGAACTATGTTGTGGAACACACGTGAAAAGCACAGGATCTCTGGAACACTTTTGTATTTTAAATTATAGTTCTAAAGGTGTATTGAACTGCACTATTCATGCCATTACTGGGCCATTAGCTAAAGCAGCTGAATTAACTGGTAAAAATTTATTGGATCAAATTGTAAAATTAGAAAATTTAGTTAATACAAAAAATATTAAAAACGATGAGTTAAACTTACAAATTAAAGAGATACAAAAGCAATTACAAAAAAATACTGATACTGCAGACCTACCATTATCTTATCTTATAAAAGAAGAATGTAATGCTAAGTTGCAAAATTTGGTTGAAATAGCTGTGAAACAGAATATAGCAACAGAAAGGTAGATATCAAAGTTGTAAATATGTATACTATTTTTCATTTCATTAAATCTTTCTGTTTCTTTTTTAAGGTCTTCTATAGTAACAGAAGTGAAAAATTCTATGAAACCAAGAAATTCTTTCATTGTTTATCATTTACAATGTACACCAAAACATCTTTCCTTACAGGATATACTATCTTTTTTTCCTAATATACCAATACTTGTGATATCATATGATAAGAATGTCATTAAAGCTAGTTGTAGTGTACCACAGGTAAAAACATCAATTTTATATTCAATTATATATAAAGTACTTTGGTATTTTATGATAATAAATAATTATTTAAAATTACTTTCATTTATAATTATATACATTCGATTAATTTATTCTAGGAGTTTCTATCCGATACATTCAATGCTCAAACATGGATGAAAGTTATTTTTCAAGTTCTTAATCAAAAATATAATGAAAACAAAGGTAAAAATTCTTTAAAAACAACTCACGCAAAATTTAAAAATATATCTGAGCAACGTGCAAAGAAGTTGATAGAAATTGCAATCATAGCAGCTACGGAATATGTATCTATTTTGATAGATGAGAAAAAAGTAATTACAGAAAAAAATTAATAAAAAACGAAATAGACTTTATGTAAGATAAATTTACATATCAAATGATTTAAAAATTGAAATATAAAATATTATATATAGTATTTCTGTATTTATATTTTGAGAATACTATGCTTTATTAAATTATCTCTTTGCATATTATTTGTAATTTACTTTTTACCTTTGTTGTTGATTTTTTACATGTGTTTCATAAAAAAGTCTTAATGAATGCCATTGGGCTCTGTGAAGTAATATATGTCTCCTTTTACTTTTCATATAATCCACTGCTTCTTCAGGAATCCAACCATTTTTCTGAAGATGAATATTTTATGTGAAAATACAATTTACATTTGGATAAATTTATATTTTTTATATAATATTGATTTATCGCATATCATCTAACCATCATTAAGTAACATCCAACGAGTGTTGCACTACGTGTTCTGCCTGCTTTGCAATGGACATAAACTGTTTCTGACTCTTTGAGATTATTATGATTATCATTATTCAATTTTCTGTTCGTGCTTCGAAATTTATTTATAAAGTCTACACCGGTTTTTAATTTTGTCTGACAAGGTGCCTCAAAAATATCTGTTGTTGATAGTTGTAGAAATTCGACATTATATTTCTTCCATTCCTAATAACAATGTCAAGAATAAAAGACAATATTAAACAAAAAAATATGTTAAATATAAAAATGATATTATTTAATATAAATCTGTATTAACCAGTTAGCTGGAATTGGTAGTTTGTACCTTTTCTGAATTAGATAGTAAGAATAGTTCATAATCCTCGTTCATAGAAACTACCGCTTTCAAGTTTTCTTTTTCAATTAACTGTAACATTGTGAACGGAATAAATAACGAATAAAAACAAAATATCTGTTTAAGTAAAAAGTAAAAAATAAGTAATAAAATAATAAAAATAGATATACCTGTTTTGACATAGTTCGAAAAGGCAATGCACCCAAAATTACAGTCTCGTCGATTCTATCATACCAATTTCTTGACGTTATTTTTTCCATAAATATATTGTATAATAACGTCGGGTAAAATGTCATTCTCGCGAACATTTTAACTACAAGCAAATTAAAATTTTTGTACGAATTAAAAAGTAGCACATACACTTTATTTAAAGTCCTTAAGTTGATAAAAATAAATTGCAAAATTGTTATGCTTATATGTTATGCTTACATGCTTATATGCTTACGCATTAAAAATGAATTTTTAAGATAAAAATAAAAAGTAATATTAACTGATAAAAGCAACGACTTTTATATCAAATTTGACAAGATAGTAACTCGTAATTATACAAGAACATTTATAAGTAGGCTTTGCCCCACTACAAGAAGAGAAAGTAACAGTACTTTAAAACATACAACGAAGAAAAGAGGACGTCTGTTATTTATAGTCGATTTTGACATTTATTTGTGATAAAGTATATAAAAAAATTAATATATACCCTATTAAAAATTGTTAATCTTTGTAAAAAGAAATATACATCAAAAGGAAATAAATATTGTTTCTTTTCTATTACTTTTTTATATTACGTTGGTTTTGTCCTTCTTTCAATTATATATTCTGTGACAAAAGAAGTAGTAAGTAATGTAATATTATTCTCATTAAAAACTGGTTATTATATATTCTAATTTATATTATTTTCTTATGGTATAAAATAAAAATTATCACCAGCACGCACATACAGTACTTCTATATATAACCATTATTACATGTATAATAATACGTAGTGGTGCAAATATAAAATAATTAATAAACATATCTGTTTAATAATACCATATTTACTTATATTAAGAAATATGATCCAGTTTTTGTAGAAAAAACTTGCTTAATTTTAGATTTAAGAATTTACATTAATAACACTTTCTATTTATTTATAACTAATTATATAATTTGTCGTTATCATTTTTTAAATATGAGATTTATCTATAAAATTAATTTTTACTAGATAAATTTATCCTCATCTAAACAAATAGGACCAAATTCTCCCTTTCTAAACATAGCAATAAAATGTTTAGCAGCAATTTCAAAATCAGGTTTAACAATATATTCATTATTACAACGTAGTTTTAACGTTCTTCCTAGTTTAGCAGCTATAAAAGTAAGAATGTAAACGATATCATCATTTGGCTCAGGCAAACCTAATTTTTCCACATACTCATATTTTTTATATTTATTTAAAGAGAAAAGCAGAAAATCAGCAACTGTAGTATATCCTACCAAATGATCTTGTAAGCAACCAATCAAAGCTAATTTGAGACCGCAATTTATATTATTTACGTGAGGTGCTAAAATACCTGGAGTGTCCAATAAAAAGAAATCTGGATTTTCAGATATTTTTATATGAGTTAGTACGGACCGTGTTACTCCTGCTATAGGTCCTTCTTGTGTAGCTTTTGCTTTTTTTAAATGAGTATTTCTTAAACGATTGATTAAAGAAGATTTTCCTACATTAGGTATACCGATGATCATCATCGCAAAAGACTCTTCATTACTTCTATTATATCGTTCAGAATTTAATATTAATTTTTTTGCCAAAGGTAATATCTTTTTCATTCCCTTACAAGTAGAATCTTTGAAATTAGTAAAAAGAATATTAGACAATCCTTCATTCTGTAAATGAGATACTATTTGCTTCTTAAATTTTAAGTCTGCCAAATCAATCTTATTTAACACAAAAATATGTGGTTTTAAACCGGTCAAAGTACGACGAAAATCTGCTTGACGTCCTGAAACTGGTACTCTAGCATCATGTACTTCTATTATACAATCAACATTCTTCAAACGTTGTTCCATTTGCTTTAAACCTTTATCCATATGTCCAGGAAACCATCGTAAAGTTTCTTTGTTAACTAGTTTAAATGTTTCTCGAAAAGTTGTTGCTACTGTACCTCCTATATCCTTCATTTTTGCTCAACTTCTTAATAATCTTCTAACAATATTATGAAAAATATCCTGTAATATAAAATTAGTAAAAAATATTATTCAAAACATGGTTATTTGTCTAAATTAAGTGTTGAATTTTTATAAATTTATAATTTAAATATAAAAATAATATTAATTTAAAATCTAAATGAAAACATAAATATTTATTATTTATTATGCAACCTGGGATAATATTAATATAATATCAATCATAGATTAATAAATAAAAATTTTAAATATCCTACAATATAAACCACGCACGTATTTACATACGTTTTCAGGTTAAATATAATACATAGCTCAGAAGTCCCCTTTTTTACCTATCAGTTTCATTTTTGTTACTACCGGGACCACCAGTGGGCAATAGTAGATATAATACTTAACGCGATGACGGTACAATACTATCAAAGAATACTACAATCGTACACTATTCTTTGATAGTATACGATAGTATATTATATATTCTTTGATAGTATAAATAAAGTATAGTTCTATTTTAATAAAATTTTAAATAAATATATTTAATTTTTAATGTATAAACACACACACACATGTGTGTGCCTTCAGAAATACATTTATACGTATATTTTAAAATGAAGCAATTTAAGACACTCAAATAAAAAAGAATTCAGAAGAAGAATTCATAAATCCAACGATGATCACCTGTAACAAGAAGAAAATTATATTAGTCATACAGACACAAATGATACAATAGCCTGACATATAAATCGTCCAATTCGCAGATGCACTTTTTAATTGAATTCTATATATATATTTTGATTAAATCTCTATTAATCGTTGTAATGAAATTTAATTTAAACGCGCGATTTTACATTTACATAAAATAAATAAAAATAAAGAAATAGAAAAAGTGAAAATACTAAGTTACTAAAAAAAATAATATCTATTAATTATTGTGAAATACTTTTAAACTGCATTATATAGAACAGAAAAATTGTAAATCTAATAAAATACGATTACAGTGAAAAAAAATTTTAAAGACGAAACAAGAAAAAAGAAATTACTGTAATATTTACCGAACGTTATTTAAGCTTGAAAATTTAATAATAGGAAAATTTTAATATTTTTGACTCTAACTATATATGCATCTTTTAGACGATATAGACACGAATTTGGTGTCTTAAGCAGATGGAATGGTCCATCATTTCCAATTACAACTACAAATTAATGACGAGCAAAAAAGTAATATAATAAAATATAAAATATGACTAGAGAGCTATTCTCGAAAAGTTCAAACTTACTGTGTTGAACTTTTGAAAATAACTCACTAGCTCAATAGTAGTTGCACTCTTCAGCCACAATTAAGTGGGGGCCTGACATAATGCCTCTTCTTTCTTCATGCCCTAAACTCTGCTGTGAGGCTTTTTCTAAGCGCATTTTACAATACAAATCGTACAGTTACATTTACTCGAATGCCCCAACAGATATTTGATCTAATCGATGAACCTATTATTAATACTTTGCATTAAAGAAATAAAATAATACGAAACAAGAGCAGAAACTATGTGATACATCATATGGTCTTACTTTTTTACTCGACCACTTTTATCGTTTATCTTTACTCTACTTTTTATTTATTATACATATAAAACAAATGAAGTATTCAGTAGGAATTAATAAAGAGCAAAACGTTAATATAATTAATATTAAGTAAATATCTAACGTATTCAGCTATCTTCACTTTTTGGAAAAAGAATTAATTTTTAAGAAAACGCAAAGACTTTTGAATCGTTCGATACTGATTTATATCTCGCGGTACAGAGTATCAGCAATATATGGAAAAAATACAAGAAATATTTAAATGATAAATGAATCTAAAGGGGYTGCTGAAACTTTGTATAATATTCGGAGAAGAAATTTTCCACTCCTGAGAGGAAATTACAATTACGCGACTTCTCCGGTCTCTAHCTACTTACAAATTAAATAAACATTCACACCTAAGTATGCTACTTGCTTTTATATTGGCACTATTTAAAAAAAACAAGCGTACATACATACCCACCCACTAACTTCATGATTCTCTCACATACCACCAAGGTGCAAAAGCCTAAACTAGAGAGCATGTCCCGGGGCACCTCCGACACCCTAGTTCAAACGCGTGTTTTCTAAACTTATGGGAGTACGTACCAATGCTGTAATCGACTGCCAAGGCTAATGATAATTGCAAATATGACTAAGTCCAAAATACTAGTACATACTAGTATATATGCATACTAGTAATATACGAATATATCAACGTTTCCACAAATAAATGCAGTAACACTAGTATTCCAAACAATTTTATTACAAAAAAAAAAATTGAAAATCTTAATATAAATTTAAAAATACAAATATTGGTATTTTTCATACCAAAAATGACTCTAGAAGTAGTATTCCGAGTATTAAATGATGGATTAATTAGAAACAATCGCGAAACGATGTACAATGCACACAGGTGCAATGTACACCGTGCAATCACTAGAACAATAACAGCCGCCAATAGGGGAATAACTTAAAACAAAACCCACATTAACTGTTTCTCACCCATACGTGTAACACCTGGGCACACGCATAGATGAGAACGCAGAAAGTTTTGGGGGGGAGAAACGGGAGATTAGTATATTAGAAGCTGAAAATCCTAATCTAAAAAACCTTTTAGACTAACCTTTTAACCTTTTAGATACTACACGCCACTATAGTGGCTTTCGCGGATATCATTTTTCAGGACGACGCGCCACTATAGTGGCTTTCGTGTATGTCATCTCTCTGAACGACGCGCCACTATAGTGGCTTTTCGTGGTTTTCTAGAAAAACGTTACGAAATTGTATAGTGTGTTCCAAAAACGATACTAGGCGTATAATGCCTCGTATCGAAATTGTGACGTAGGTTTATGTATTGTACCATATTTCAAAATCTATCATACTTAATTATATTATTAGTTATTAAAGTGGAATGTTATAGTTAAAGTATGTGTAATATATATTTTTAAAAAATTATGACTTAATCATCAAATACTTCATTTGAATGCTCTCGTGCACAGAACAGAATTGCCCGCCACACTTTGCAGTGTTATATCAATTATACGTTGTTCACGTCAGACCCTGCCGTCCAGGGAAATAGCCACACGCAGAATTCAGCCGTATCTAAAAGGTTAAAAGCACATAAATACATAACATATAACTACATAATACATAAAGACATTTTTATAAAAATTTATCTAAGCGGCTGAGGACTCTACAATTTATTTAGATTTGTCATTTTGATTATGTAAGAATTGTTAAATTTAATTTTTTAATATTTACAAATTTTAAAAGAAAACAATAAATATATATAAAAAACTTCGGACGACTCCTTTCATTAAGTTGGCTGTTTTAATAAAAGAACTGGGTTTTGAGCCACCACTTAACTGCTAGAATCTATCTGTCGCGATTGGGGTTGTCTTCTTGCTCATTTATTTATAATATCGAAGTATCGATATATCAAAATTAATCGCGATTAGATAAACTAAGTACGAAGCAATGCATGTAATA